>NC_091130.1:34838989-35138989 GCF_040183065.1 Periplaneta americana | reverse complement strand
TTTATACGTTTCTTTGAAGCTACAGTTGCGAGAGTTCAAATTCTATCTACGTCATCTAGTGTTTGTCAGTCGATCTGTTTTATTTCAGGTGAGAATTTGTCGTTAATCTGATCCCATTAAGCAGAGGTCTCACCGTATGTGAGCCTAGCGTCAGATTGAATAAACCCAAAATCGATTAATGATAATTCTCTACAAATCCAGTCGTGATATTAGTGTTTGTCTGCTGTCAGTGTTAGGTTCAGATGAAGACAACGGCGTCTTTTTTGGCACTTTTCCCATCAAAATTTAAGTTTCTTGATTGAACAGTGATCTCTGAAGTAGTTAATCGGCTCGCATATCACTTACTTTCTGCCATTTCCACATGACTCTTGAAAAGACGAGGAGGTTGGTAAAATTTTAGGACATCATTAAACAAATTATAGGATTTAATATTTATATTTCAAAATATTTTAATTTCAACTCGATATACATATTGGCCTGAAACAGAAGAATTCGATCTCCTCGAATATAATTAAAAATTATTTCACTCAAACCTGTCATTCAATGCTTCTATCATACTATCCTCCCACCGCTGAGCAACTGTCTTAGCCACAGTTACTGCCAACTTAAAAGCGTCAGATGTTTTTGTCGGACTCTGTATCTGCATCGACTGCACGTCCGTTTGGAACAAATTCCTAGGAATCATACCTTCAAAATTCCACCAGTTATAGGCCTATAACATTATTTTGGAGTCGAACAGATTTTGTTAAAAGACTATTTTAGCAGGCTGACGGGGATCGAGCCACTATTTTGAAGTACAATATATCCATTTTTTTCATAACAAATTAGTTTTATTAGAATTCTTTTATTTATTATTAAAATTTTCTATATTGTTTGAAGATCGTATTTTATTACTAGGAGGCGGATATTGATGACCTAAATATCTACTTAAAATGATCATTAAAATGCCCTTAAACTAATGGAAAAAGACATTAAATTAAAAAAATGACATTTAAATATTATTCACCGTACTCGCACCACAACATGTTACAAATTTAATCACCTTGTTTCAATGACTGTCCTGCAAATTTCGGACAGAGGAATTTGGCTAAGATAAAGGAAAAGAACATGCAACAAAATGAAGGTTTTCAGAGAAAACTGTATATTTTAATGAGAGTTTACAAAGTGCTTCAATCAGTAGTGGTCCATGTCGGTGCCTTCATTCTCCGTCTCCTCCTTCCACGCTTCTCTTCCAGATGAGGGAGTGTGAATGACAGAACAAATTGTAGGCGCAGCGTGCATTCTTGCAATATTTTTGTTAAAAATGCTGTCTACTACAGTAGACATCCCTTCCGAACCGTGTTGAGAACACAACGTCCTGTCCAGGACATGGTGAAAGTTTCCCCCCTTCAAAACATAAATTCTAAGGACATCCTCGTACCGACAAAAGAATAGCAGCGGTCAACTCCTTCCCTTAAACTAAACTGTTGTCAAGCATTTTATATTACTTCCGTTGTGTTATGTGAAGCCTTCAGTGGAATGAGGGATGGACTTTAGAGTCTGTTCCAAACTATAAAACTGAAACTTCACTCTTATTCGCTTATTCAGTAGGTAATTACTACTAACCTGTTTGCTTAGAAAACTTTTTAACCACCTATCGGTAAAGAAAAAAACTAAAATGCATTCCAAATGATTTAAAAGTTCTTCAAAGTATTAAAAATGACCAAAAAATGCCGAAAAAATATAGAAATGACCTATTAGTTCAAAAACGTCAAAGAATTAAAAAAAATGCAAAATGAGAAATGTTTTTTTTACGTTGATATTAACATAGAAAGGATTTCTATATTAATAGGCATTGTCCTAATGTGAAAAATTAGAAGATGACTTTTCATCAACATCCGCCACTATTTATTACCTATGACATTACTCATTGTCATTACACTTTTACTACGTCATACTACTTTTGACCAATAAAGCGATACGAAAGGTTGTCTTTCAACCAATCATGGTTGCTTATCGCACAATTTTATCACTCCCCAAATATTTGTTTATTTTTATCACTTCCCTAAAATTTGTTTGTTTTTGTCACTTCCCTAGCATTTGTTTCAAACTGAAAATTCTTTACGGCATTATAAAATATGCTTTGCGATTGTTATTTGTTTCCCGCATAGATAATCGACTGAAAATGGCGGCTCCGTTCAAACATTTTGGTGAACCTAACTTTAGTGAAATATAATTTTAGTAAGTCAATTAATACCTATATTATTGTATTAGAGTACTTTATTTCTTCTAATCTTTATATACTTTCTTCTGTTTTTATCACCTCCCTACCAATTGTTTCTTTGTTTGCCAACATTTCAAACTGCAAATTATTTACGGTATTATAATACATGCGATCGTCACTTGTTTACCGCATAGTCACCTGAAAATGGCGGCTCTGCTTAAACGCTTTGATGAAGCTAACAATGAAATAGAATTTCAGTAAGTCAATTAATATCTTATTGTATTAGAGTACTTTATTTCTTCTAATCTTTATGTACTTTCTTCTAATCGTGTTATGTCAATTAAATCCCACTCGAGTTTTGATTTTCTCTAGATTAATCAAAACCTCTAGTGAGATTATTGTTGATAATCTATCATCCATAGGATTATCGAAAAGCAGACGACGGATATCTACTTTGTGTTGAGCCTGTTCAGGTGTCAATTCATGAGATATAGATCTACAACTTTTGTATAATGTTCTAAGTGTCTTAATGTGGCGATGTATAGAAACATTTGAAGCACCAATTTCTTCTGACAACGTAGGAATAGATTTTTGTGGATTATCTTCCGAAACTCTGCGTGTATTCTCAATATTCCATACCTTAAGCCTTCCAACACGTTGTAAAATATTTAATATCTTCATCTCCATTATGGAAATGCTGGAAACATCGCTGTGCTACATGCTCATTAACGACACTTTCACCATCGACTTCACATGCTTTTCGAGCCGCGGCAACAGCTTTATAATCTCATTTTTAGTAGTGCTTTTGAAGGACTCTAATGTCAAACTGTGTATCACCTCCATTTTATATTCTTGTATTAAAAATTTACGACTGTCACGTGCGCTAATTATCGTGGCGTCCTATAAATTGCGTTGGCCAACAAAAGAAAACCATTAAAATATTACAAAATACCGAATTTAAAAAACCGATATTATGAAAGAGACGATCTAATATTGAACAATGGTAATTCAATGAATGACATACAAATGTGAATATTGGACTTCGACAAAAATAGAAAGAAAAGACAGAAATCAATCCCTAAAACTGAAATTTTTAGGAACTTTGGAAAGTTAAATATATCGCAATTATGCAGATTATATGAGAAAAAAATGTTATTGAAAAAAATAGCTACGGAATGATAGGCCTATGTAAATGAGAATTAAAAAATGTAATGAAATACCTAGACGTATTTGATATTTGCAAGCAATAAACAAATGAATTGTCTATTGTTAGCACTAAAATACAAGGTAACAGAATGCGACGAATCAGTAATTGGAAGAGAAATCAAACTGTAGTATGAGAGAAGCTATTTTTCAACCGTTCTCTTACCAATATCTCAGAATTGAATAGCATGGATTATTGGTAAGAGAACAATATAGTCTACCTCCGTGTGAAATTTAACGTAATCACTGTGATTGAATTATTTGGCACTACAGGGTATTTGAAACTCGTGATAGATTGCAATGTTTCAAACTTTTATAACTTACTGTAGTTTGATTTCTACTACACGATTGAAATGTTTTTTTTTTTCTCTTTTGTAATGAAAGACTGTAATTTTGACATCAAACCTTTACATATCTTTTTCATTCTACTTCAACTGTCATTAGATTTCAACTTCTGAGTTGGAGAAAAACATTTGAAATGTGTTGTATGCCATAAAAATTAAGAATAAAATGTAATTATATCCAGAAACTGTATTTATTTAACTCATCTCCAAGTTGAAAGAATCCTGTTTTCCCATATGTTTCAGGTGATTTTCAAATTTTTCCTGACGTGTATGTAAACATGCAAGTAGGTCTACATGTATTTATTTGTTACGAATGCATGTTGTGTAAAGTAAGATAAAAAAGCAATGTATGTATGTAGGTATGTATGTATGTATGTATTGTTGTATGTATGTATGTATGTATGTATGCATGTAGGTAGGAGGTATGTACATTGTGTATGTATGTATGTATGTATGTATGTATGTATGTATGTATGTATGTATGTATGTATGTATGTATGTACAGTGTGTATGTAATGTTATGCATGTAGGTATGTAAGTATGTAGGTAGGTATGTACAGTGTGTATGTATGTAATGTTGTTATGTATGTATGTATGTATGTATGTATGTATGTATGTATGTATGTATGTATGTATGTATGTATGTACAGTGTGTATGTAATGTTATGCATGCATGTATGTATGTAGGTAGGTATGTACAGTGTGTATGTATGTAATATTATGTATGTATGTATGTATGTATGTATGCATGTAGGTATGTATGTACAGTGTGTATGTATGTAATGTTGTTATGTCTGTATGTATGTATGTATGTACAGTGTGTATGTAATGTTATGTATGTATGTAGGTAGGTATGTAGGTAGGTAGGTATGTACAGTTTGTATGTATGTAATGTTATGTATGTATGTATGCATGTAGGTAGGTAGGTATGTATGTACAGTGTGTATGTATGTATGTAATGTTGTTATGTTATGTATGTATGTATAGTGTGTATGTATGTATGTAGGTAGGTAGGTAGATAGGTAGGTAGGTATTTATGTACAGAGTGTATGTATGTAATGTTGTTATGTTATGTTATATTATATTATGTATGTATGTATGTATGTAGGTGGGTAGGTAGGTATGTATGTACAGAGTGTATGTATGTAATGTTGTTATGTTATATTATATTATGTATGTATGTATGTAGGTAGGTATGTATGTACAGAGTGTATGTATGTAATGTTGTTATATTATGTTATGTTATATTATATTATTTATGTATGTATGTATGTATGTATTTTTTTATATCAGCATGCTCCATTACATTGGAGTAATACTACATGCTTTACATAAAATATTACAATAATTAGTTACATAATTTATGAGAACAAGATATTTACAATTTTGATTGCGATCTTGAAATTAATGTATGTAATGTTATGTATGTATGTATGTATGCATGTAGGTATGTAGGTAGGTAGGTATGTATGTACAGTGTGTATGTATGTATGTAATGTTGTTATGTTATGTATGTATGTATAGTGTGTATGTATGTATGTAGGTAGGTAGGTAGATAGGTAGGTAGGTATTTATGTACAGAGTGTATGTATGTAATGTTGTTATGTTATGTTATATTATATTATGTATGTATGTATGTATGTATGTATGTAGGTAGGTAGGTATGTACAGAGTGTATGTATGTAATGTTGTTATGTTATGTTATATTATATTATGTATGTATGTAGGTAGGTAGGTATGTATGTACAGAGTGTATGTATGTATGTATGTATGTATGTATGTATGTATGTAATGTTGTTGTGTTATGTTATATTATGTATGTATGTACGTACGTAATGTTATGTATGTATGTATGTATGTATGTATGTATGTATGTACACAGCTGCTGAGCATCAAACGTGCACATAAACTCTCTCTCTCTCTCTCTCTCTCTCTCTCTCTCTGTGCCATGCAGGAAGGCGGGCTGTGAACGCCGCCCTGTTATGAATTATTTAAACAGCGTTGCTTCGCTTGCAAACATGTGTGAACTTTCTACGTAGTTTAAGTAAGAGGAAAAAGTCGACATCTTTTAAATGTTTACCACCAATTTTGTCATTAAAGACCAAATCAGAAGTAACGACTCTAATCAGTGCCAACATTTATCGAATTCGTGATATTTTTCCATAATGTAGTTATTGCCGTATTGCTGTATGAGTGCTCTTGAACGTAGGAAAAATGACGTCAGCAACTAAAAAGCAATTTCTGTTTTTTCATGACGGTTTAGAACCTCAAAAGCCAAAATTTGCAAAATTAGTTTCCTTGAAGTTAGTATTTCAATTTTCTTAAGAGGCAAATGGCTTGTGAAATAAAAAATTACACAAAGAAATCAAATGATATGTCCATTGTTACAGTCAGTGACAATAACATTACCATAATTATGAAGATTTTATTTATTTATTTATTTATTTATTTATTTATTTATTTATTTATTATTTATTAATTTATTTATGTATTTATTTATTTATTTATTTATTACTTTGCTAATAATTGTAACATAAAATATAATATATACAGAAAAAACTTTAGCTCGCCCCTGAAAGAGTAGAACTCGTGCTCAGGGACGGATTCCTGAATTAAAATTAATAATTATACAATACAATTTGTCTTATGTCTACTGTGCAATTATAGTATATAAATTTAAATTTACAATTTTTCAATTTTTATAAAATCCATACATAACTTTTTAAATTTAATACTAGAACTATTAGAATTGACAAGATTAGGATATTTAAATATAAATTTGTTATATATTCTTGGGCCTAAATTACTACGATTAAATACTGTAACAGTGTTGCATTTTGGTTCAAACAATCTTAAAGAATTCATACCTTTTGTTTCATAACTATGAGAATACAATTCAAAATTATTTCGATTTTTATGTATGAATTTTATTAATACAATATAATAAATTTGTCTTACGTTAAGTACATTAAAGTCTATAAACAAATTTTGAGGTGAAAAATCAATAGGTAAAGTGGATTAAAATTGGATTTAAATGAGCTACCCCATCCTATAATTCCATATTTGTAGCGCATTGAAAGATTCATGCTTGGTTGTATGATAAGAAACCGAATGATTCATTCCATTGTCATGTAACAAAGTTTTAGTACTAGTTACTCACTAAATTATATGTATGTATTTGCTTTAGTCACAATTAACGTACTGTTAGTTATCGTTCTCTAGCCATTTAACCCGGTATTCCTACCGAGCCAACGTCACCGGTTATAGTCGCAACTTCAGCGAGAGATGGCACTACCAAAGGCCCTAAATTAGAGTCCGTCCATAATAACTCCTTCTCATAGGTTTGGATTCAACCGTGACTTCCATTAATACAGTTAATAAATTTAAATACACATATGTACTCAAAAATTGGATAAATCTCTCATTATCTGTAAAGTCTAGATTCTAGAGTTCCTTTATAACAGGCCTGCAGAACTCGTAAGTGGGGGGAAATATGACGTCAGCCTCACTCCACTTCTATTGGGGATGATCGACTTCCGCGTAGAGTTCTCTGGCCGTCAAAGGTCCGTCAGTGGCGGCATGTAATTTTGAAAAAGGATTGTAATAAATTCAGTGTTTTTATAATGCGTTATCTCGTTTCAAGATTTAAAATTATGCTAGGTTTCCTGTCGGCAGTTTCTTTGAGATTTCTTTGCACTTAACCTGCTTTAGATTTTCGAAAACTTTCCTCCTATCATCACCTACGGAAACATGAATTTATAGCATTTAAGTAATGAACCTTGAAAGTCACTATTAATTTCAATTCAAAATGAAGACAACGCGTGACGTCCTTAATTTAACAGTATATAAATAAATAATCAATATACAGTTCGTAATAAGGAATTTATTAGTTATGCATTCCATAATTCTTAATATTGGCTTTGTTGAAACGTGGTTTAATATTGAAATGACGAATAGAAATAAATTGGATGGGACACAGTAAACAAGCAATTCTTTCGTCTTCAACAACAAAATAATCATATTTCCATTTCCTTTGGAAGTAGTATTTCTTCACGGGTTTAGATTTTGCCATGTTCCAGTTCTCTTTAAACTGGAGTACGCTTATTTATTTATTTATTTATTTATTTATTTATTTATTTATTTATTTATTTATTTATTTATTTATTTATTTATTTATTTATTTATTTATTTATTTATTTATTTATTTATTTAATTTATGCAATTAGCTAGTTCTCAAAACTGACGACAGATGGTTTTTGGAAAATAGGAAAATTATGTAGGAAAATTGACATTTCACTGAAAACTACTATTTTTCCGAAAAACTTTGGGTTCCAAGCTTCAAAATGTGGGGCCATTTATTAAAATCCGTTCAGCCGTTTTCCCGTAATTTCCATTACCAGTTCAAATTATATATATATATATATAGATAATAGCTAAATTCCCAAACATACAATTTGCTAATGCTCCTTATTAAAAGAAAAACATTAAAATTGCTGTTAACAGAGAATATTTATAGTTCAATTATTGTGATATCTGTGTTTTTTCTTCTTATTCCTTTTTTTTTTTACTTTTTACTCTGTTATTTAATAAAATGTCTTAACATTATGTGGAATGTCCCCTGAGCACGAGTATGTAACTTACTCTTTCTGGGGGTGCTAGAGTGTTTTTATATGAAAACAAATCAATATGTATCTTTGTTCTGGCAATAAAGTGTTATTATTATTATTATTATTATTATTATTATTATTATTATTATTATTATTATTACTTAGAGATAATCATATATTTATGTTTATTTGGAGATAATGGAGCAGTGGATGAATAGCAATACCGAGGGAAATAAAAGTACTCTTAGATAATATGTTTTCTACCCTCATTGTTCGCGTCATCGAACCACGGTCCCACGGGCTGAGAAGCAATCAGCCCCAGCTGAGTTCTGTTCCGGTGGAATCTTAGGTATCTGCCGCAGTAGATCATATTTCCCTCCGGAGGAACACATATAATAAAAGCTCTACTTCTTGAAAAGGTCGTAATGAGTAATTTGCTACATTAATAGGAATGCTGCGTGAAACCACCCATCTTTTAGAAACGCTTAATCTTGCCCAAACACAAAATATCGTCGACCCATTCCCCTCTCTAAGTAGGGCGAGCTGTTCTTATTGTTCCCTTTAAGAAGGCTCCCTCTTCTCCTTTTCTTTAATCACCCCCAGGGTGTAATGAACTCCCATTGCTTAATTATTATGCAAATAATACTTAAATGTGTGACAAAGTGTTTACTCTGTCGTTCGCTTGGTGGCAGCACCCGTCAGTAAACACCAGAAGGCAACGGGATGCGTGCGCATCCCTTTCCGGATCAATGTAAAGGGAACATACAATCCCGCACTACGCGGTGAAATCTCGCAGTCCAGGACCTGTATGCTGAATCACACAAAACACCTTCCGCCATGCATACTTTCTAATACCTGTGAAATGGTGGGATATCTGTCTTCCTGGGATTTGGAAATACCTATGCAAAACGAGTTATCTTTCTTGATGATAAGGTTCATGATATAATAATAGTAATCTATACCAATAATAAATCTGTAGCCGAAATTTTTCTGGTAATTTTCGATTTTCCAAAAATAATTGGTCCTAACATATACAATTAACCACCCTGAAACCGAAAATCGCTTTTTTTTTTTTTAATTTTTGTTTGTATGTCTGTCTGTCTGTCTGTCTGTCTTTATGTTTGTTACCTTTTCACGCGATAATGGCTGAACGGATTTCGATAAAAATTTGAATATAAATTAAGTTCGTTGTAACTTAGATTTTAGGCTATATGGCATTCAAAATACATTATTAAAAAGGGGGGGGGTTGTAAGGGGGTCTGAATTATATAAATCGAAATATCTCGGTTATTATTGATTTTCATGAAAAATGTTACATAGCAAAAGTTTCTTTAACAATAATAATCGATAAGTTTTATTCCTTGAAAAATTTTGATAGGACTGATATTTAATGAGATAAATGAGTTTTAAAATTAAAATAACTGCCATCTAAGGCCGTGTAATGAATTAAAAAACAAATGACTTCGTCTATAAGGGGCCTTGGACAGCAACAATCGAAAGCTATGAAAGATAGCCTACAGAGAATGTTTCTGTGTTTGTATGAAGTAATATCGGAAGATAAATTAACCGATTTGTATAATTAATTATTAATTCACCATTGGAAAGTGTAGTTTCTCTGGATGGACATAATGCTATAATGTTATTACAGTAACTTCTGAGTGAATCGAGGACAGGTAAGATTAAAATAGCTTCTTATGCACAGAAAACTTGATAGGCTATTCTGTACATTCGTTTCCTGTATTTCCTGAAATAATTTTTATGACCAAATGAGTGGTCTCTGGATCAAAATGATCGCATTTTAATTATACAAATATAATTTAAATTAAGTAACATAATAAACGATTTATCCTTATATCAAACATGAATGTTGCCTGAATCAAATGTCCTATTTTAATTATGTAATTACTTTATAATTATTTCTAACGGGTGCCGCGGAGAGCACGGGTACGGCTAGTAATAATAATAAATTTAGACTATAATATTATATTAATTTATTATTATTGATTTCAACAAAGCGTTCGACTTAGTTTAACATAATAGATAAGATAGGAAATAACGACCTTTTTGTAAGTAGCGTAAACTGGTTTCTAAACAATCTAAGTTACAGGCAGTCTTGTGTACGTCTGTTCAACAAACTCTCTGATCCATAATACAGGGACATCATTTTATTTTTACTTCAATTTTTATTATACCTGAGTTTTTTAATGTACTTCACTCCAACCCCTTCCACTAATGAAGTTCCAACCTGTCCTCCACACAGAATCAAGGTCGCATATAGTAAACAGCACTGAGTTAGTGAGTATAGTACGTTCCAGAAATATGTTCGCGTTTTCTAGTGACGAAAGAGCTTTCAATATTGAATCATATTTTCGCACAGGTACTGTCCGTTTGCCTACGCCGCATCCCGGTTTTCCCCACCTGCTTCTGCTCGCCCCTCTGTAAAAGTTGGTCTGTCTTAGCTCTTATCTGAAAACATTAATTTCTGTTAGGAAATGGACGTTTACGTAATATTATATAACTGTTTAAAATAAGTGAAATAAAAGGACCTCGTTAAGTAATTAACTGTCATGTGATTTCCCCCCCCCCTTTCTACGATCTTGCGACATAACCACTTGGACGGATAGTAGATAGCATGTCTGAGTAATTTTATCTGTGCGGGTGAAGATTGAATTTACAGTCCGTAAGGTACTCTTTTATAGAGTAGGTACAGAATTATTTCAACATGAGTTACTAGTACGAAAGACGAAACTGGTAATTGGAATTAGATGCAATAGTCTATAGTGCGATAATATGCACAAAAGAACTGAAGCTTGTATCGAAATGAACGGGCACCATTTTAAAAAATGTGTTTAAATATCCATATTATGATTATTTTTCAATTTAACTTCATTATCTATATTGTACGCTAATGTGCTGTAGACAGTATAATATACACTGCATAATGAATACGTTCGCATGGATAACTTAGTTCGTGAGTAAAAACACTTATTCTTAATACAATACTGTATTTTGATTAAACAAAAACCTAATGAAAATTATCGAACTCAAAATCGCGATATTTCCTAGTTTACGTAAATAGATGAAAGACTTTTCTTCCTTCCTATACCTAGTAAAGTGATTTGTTTGTGTTTTACGCCAGTATCATCGAACTACAGTGGTGGAAGGGGTAGCAAACTGTGTTTCCGGTTCTCTAAAGGTATAGCCAGGTTAATATTAAAAATGTCAGTAAAAATAAAATGATGTCCATGTATAACTTAAACTGTGGAGTGCCATAGGGCTCTACTTTAGGTTCTCTTTTTTTCATAATCTTTATTAATGATATCTGCACAATAAATTCTGATTTTTTTATTATTCGCCGATGATTAGAAATATTTCGTGCCTCAATGATTTTGCTGAGTTTTATAATTAATTGTACTGATAATAAT
The DNA here is from genome assembly GCF_040183065.1 of Periplaneta americana. Lineage (NCBI taxonomy): Eukaryota > Metazoa > Arthropoda > Insecta > Blattodea > Blattidae > Periplaneta > Periplaneta americana. The sequence continues at coordinate 35,127,207 of NC_091130.1, read as the reverse complement.
AATCACTCAATCCTGGTTCTGGTCGGTAGATAAACTAGTTGCTGTTCAAAAGCCACCATATACACAACACGTATTTTTGTGTTGCGCAATCACATGAAAATTGTACAAGCGCAATTCAAAATGGATCAGGATTTAAAATTTAATTTCATTTGAAAATTAACTCCCAGAAACAATTTTCTCAAACAGTCGTAGACCACATATAATACTCTATATAGAACTTCGCTTTTCCTATGGGTGTGGATGATTGACTGAGCTGTGAATGCATTGTAAGGAATAAAATGAGAGGTCCACATATAATATATAACGAAGATTGGAAGTCACAATCCTATGTGTAATGTTATCCTTGGCCTGCAATAACTATTTTTATAGGAGTTCCTTTATCGCATGCAAAATAATGGTAAAAATAGCCTATCTTCAATAGTCATAATTATGAAACTTAAAGTGTATACACACATCAGATCGACAGGTGATAGCACCCACATGTATTTCTACCTGAAGATATAGAGCACAGTAAAGATATGCACCACTCCACAGGTGATCGCACCCACATTTAATTCTACCTGAATATATAGAGCACAGTAAAGATATGCACCACTCCACAGGTGATCGCACCCACATTTAATTCTACCTGAAGATATGGAGCACATTAAAGATATACACCTCTCCACAGGTGATCGCACCCACATTTAATTCTACCTGAAGATATAGAGCACAGTAAAGATATGCACCACTCCACAGGTGATCGCACCCACATTTAATTCTACCTGAACTTATAGAGCACAGTAAAGATATGCACCTGTCCACAGGTGATCGCACCCGCATTTAATTCTACCTGAAGATATAGAGCACAGTAAAGATATACACCTCTCCACAGGTGATCGCACCCGCATTTAATTCTACCTGAAGATATAGAGCAAAGTAAAGATATGCACCTCTCCACAGGTGATCGCACCCGCATTTAATTCTACCTGAAGATATAGAGCACAGTAAAGATATGCATCTCTCGACAGGTGATCGCACCCGCATTTAATTCTACCTGAAGATATAGAGCACAGTAAAGATATGCACCTGTCCACAGGTGATCGCACCCACATTTAATTCTACCTGAAGATATAGAGCACATTAAAGATATACAGCTCTCCACAGGTGATCGCACACACATTTAATTCTACCTGAAGATATAGAGCACATTAAAGATATACACCTCTCCACAGGTGATCGCACCCACATTTAATTCTACCTGAAGATATAGAGCACAGTAAAGATATGCACCACTCCACAGGTGATCGCACCCACATTTAAATCTACCTGAAGATATAGAGCACAGTAAAGATATGCACCTCTCCACAGGTGATCGCAACCACATTTAATTCTACCTGAAGATATAGAGCACAGTAAAGATATGCACCTCTCCACAGATGATCGCACCCGCATTTAATTCTACCTGAAGATATAGAGCACAGTAAAGATATACACCTCTCCACAGGTGATCGCACCCGCATTTAATTCTACCTGAAGATATAGAGCACAGTAAAGATATGCACCTCTCCACAGGTGATCGCACCCGCATTTAATTCTACCTGAAGATATAGAGCACAGTAAAGATATGCACCTCTCCACAGGTGATCGCACTCACATGAATTTCTACCTGAAGATATAGAGCACAGTAAAGATATGCACCTCTCGACAAGTGATCGCACCCACATTTAATTCTACCTGAAGATATAGAGCACAGTAAGGATATGCACCTCTCCACAGGTGATCGCACCCACATTTAATTCTACCTGAAGATATAGAGCATAGTGAAGATATGTACATCTCGATAGATGATGGCACCCACACGTTGTTGTACGTAAAGCTATGCACCTGTCGACAGGTAATTGCTTTAAGAGAACCCGGAGGTTCATTGCCGCCTTCACATAAGCCCGCCATCGGTCAGTATCCTGAGCTAGATTAATCCAGTCTCTATCATCATATCCCACATCCCTCATATATATATATTTATATTATCCTCCCATCTACGTCTCGGCCTCCCCAAAGGTCTTTTTCCCTCCGGTCTCCCAACTGACACTCTATACAGGGTGTTTAAAAAATACGGTGCTTAATTTCAGGTCTGTATTTCCCACATGTAGACAATCAAAATAGTTCATTACAACATGTGTCCGGAAATGCTTTATTTCCGAGTTATGGCCTTCACAAAATTGAAATTCACCGGAATGTTTTTCTTTCCGCAGGTCGTTGCCGTCAAAGGAGACATTAAGAGGGCACTCTGACAGTTCATTCCGAGGCGAAGGTTACATTCAGTGTTGTGTAGGCGTTAGACTGGCGACATGTATTCAAATCAAGAGCTGGCAGAGAAACACTTCATGTACGGTAAGGCGGACGGCAATGCTGCGCTGGCTCGTCGTTTGTACCAGGAGAGGTACCCACAGCGACAATGTCCAGATCGGAAGACATTTGTACGTCTCCATTACCGTCTGTGCGAGTATGGAAAATTTAACTCTCCTGGTTTGGGAAGGGGACGGCCAAGATCTACAACTCCAGAAGTACTCGCCGGTACTTGGATCGGAGGTTTCCTGATCGATGGATAGGTAGAGGTGGCCCAATTCCTTGGCCTCCACGCTCACCTGATCTGAACCCTATCGATTTCTACTTGTGGGGCCATTTAAAATCATTGGTTTATTCGTCTCCGTTGCCTGATTTGGAATCCCTTCGGAATCGAATTGTGGCATGTTCTGAGGACATACGCAATACTCCTGGAGTTTGGGATCGTGTTCGCAGGTCAATGAGACATCGATGTGAGGTCTGTATTCAAGCAGGAGGTGGACATTTTGAACATCTTCTGTAATGACAACGACCTGCGGAAACAAAAACGTTCCGGTGAATTTCAATGTTGTGAAGGCCATAACTCGGAAATGAAGCATTTCCGGACACATGTTGTAATGAACTATTTTGATTGTGTACATGTGAGAAATACATACCTGAAATTATGCCCCGTATTTTTGAAACAGCCTGTATACGTTTCTGAATTCACCCATACGTGCTACATGCCCTGCCCATCTCAAACATCTGTATTTAATATTCCTAATTATTTCAGATCTATAACAGGAGCGTACTTGACTATGCATTATAAATTCTAGTTTTTATTTTATTGTCAACTTATTACATTTATTCCTCAAAATACTGTTAACACTTGATAAAACAGTTTTTCCTTCTTAAGCTCTTTCTTTAATTTCTAATGTACTATTTATAAATCAGATTAAACATAAATCTCCACTTCAATATTTACCTTAAGCATTAGGAGACAGTAATGGCCGTGTGAGGAGGAGGAGGGAGATAAATAAGGCTAACAAATTCCCTCGTCTTTCTTGCTGTTTTCTCTCTTTTTTTCGTTTTCCTGCTCGGTTTGCTGCCGGCTGAAGGACTAAATCTTGGGGGCGACATTTAGCCCTCAGTAACGACGAGTTGAAAATGTTACCAGCCTACTAGCGGAATTACTGGCAATTTTTCTTAACGCAGCGTTCCACACTTACAGCAGGTTTCTTATTAACGGCTCCACAGCTGTTAATCCTTTCATCTACCCACTACTAAATCTAACGTTACTTATCATTTACAGTCTTGTTCTTTTACCATTTGTCTTTCTCACCTTGTAGTCTACAATATATATTCTACAGTATTTTCCTTCTCCACTGTGGTTGAATCAGAAGCATTTCCACATAAATATCCCTATTCGATTCTCGGCAGGGAAATAAAGATCCATCTTTGTACCTGTTGCTTTCTATTTATTGCTAGAGGTAAGAAGTTCGTACGAAAACATAGATTTCATTACAGCAAAATGCACAATAGAGGAGCAGTTTCATTACATGCTAACGTTTGCAGCGGAGTTGTGCAGTTTAGTGAGCGGTTTTTAACATTTCAGAATTTAAAATAAATATTCCAGTCATATGAAGTTGAATGTGCAACTTTATGATTTACTAGTAATCATATAAGCGTATTAGTAAATGAAGAAATATATTTCGTAGAATATTTAATGTGTAGTCTATACGTAATGTGAAGAACGAATATTACATATATTTATATAGAATACATTTCTTTGCGTGGAGGATACAGCAATCAAGAGAAGCATTTTACTTCAAAATTTGATTCAAAATAGACATAATTGTTTGCTTTCTCGCCACAGTGATTGGAAAAGCATCTGACAGAAACTGGCCTATACCGACTCTGATGTGCGTTTCATTGAGACATGTTTTAATTAATCTAACTAGTTTCTTGGGAATACCAAATTCAATAAATATATTATATAAAACTTCTCTCTTAACCGAATCATATACCTTTTTGAAATCTATGAATAACTGATGTACTGTACTCTTATACTGCCGTTTTTTCTCCAATATCATCTGTCGAATACGAAAAATCTTATCAATACTCGATCTATTAAGCCTAAAACCAAACTGATGACCCCAATAATTTCAACTACATATGGAGTAAATTTTCTCAAAAGAATATTAGACTACATTTTGTACGACGTCAACAAAAGTGATATTCCTCGAAAGTTACTACAGTTAGTCTTGTCCCCCCTTTTAAAGATAGGTACAATTATGGACTCCTTCCATTGTTCTGGTACAATTTCCTTTTCCCATATAGGAAGTACTAACTTATAAATTTCGTTAGATAATGCGCTTTCACCTTCTTGTATTAATTCTGATGGAATTTGATCGCTGTCTGGAGACTTGTACTTTTTCATATTTTCTATCGCAATTTCGACTTCAGAAAGTGTGGGTTCGGGTATAAACGACTTAGCAGTTTGTATTTCAAGTTCGTTCCGATTATTTCTATTTGGCCTATCCAATTAGGTACGGTAAATTCCAAAATATCATTCTCCTAGTCACAAAACAAAAGTGTGAGATGAATAGTACATACCTTCTATACTCTTCAGGCATTAGCAGTTAGGAAATGGTACTCATTAATCAGGAATAAAAATCATGTTACATAATGAAATTAATCAGAGGAAAAAAGAGCAGACAAAAACCTGAATTGAATTGGCTAACTGGCGTTAAACGAGATCCTTAAACTTATGGGATTTTATGGGATATTTTTATTCATTCTCAGGAAACCCTTTCCGCTCGAATGAGTCCATTTGGAATCACTAACATTTCTGTAATCTCTGACTCATATAATTTGCTTGATGATTACATTTGGTATCCTCAGAAGTAGTTTTGTTCAGAGTGCTGTTTCTCTGTGGTGTCTCTATGAACTTATGCACCCATAATTATGGAAAATTATGAAAGGTATGTAAAAATTCACGTCAAAAAAGATTAAGAAATACTAGTGTACTTGTGAATTTTTCTTACCATTTTCACTATTCCTAGTTCTTCACTCATATCAATTTATTTTGGAACGTTTTTTTGACTTTATATGTGAATAAATATTATAATCTGTAAAATATGAATTAATCAATCAATCTTCTTAATGTTAAAATGTTATGTTTTATTTAACGACGCTCGCAACTGCAGAGGTTATATCAGCGTCGCGGGATGTGCCGGAATTTTGTCCCGCAGGAGTTCTTTTACATGCCAGTAAATCTACTAACATGAGCCTGTCGCATTTAAGCACACTTAAATGTCATCGACCTGGCCCGGGATCGAACCTGCAACCTTGGGCATAGAAGGCCAGATCTTCTTAATGTATCCAGCTGTTTGCTGACAACATAAAGTCCACTATAGTCCACTGTAGTCTATTGAGTTGTTTTTCACGAGAAATGGGTATTTTGATCGATGTTCATTATAGATGCTTGTTGCTAGTAGCCAGAATTGGGGTGTTGTCAATATATACTGCAGGGCTGTGTCTTCTGCAACCGGTACCGATGATTTTAATTTACTTCTTTTGTGGTTTATGGATGGGCAGTATAGAAGAATGTGTTCCAGATCTTCATCATGATTATTACACCACAAACAAGTAGGATTATCAGAAATCTGACATCGGTGTAGGTACAATTGAGTGACAATGTGACCTGTTCTGGCTCCTGTTAAAAATGTTTGAACATGTCTGGGCAAGTTTTTGTACATTTCCAGGTCATTTGGTTTCTTTTGTACAGACTGTAAAATTTTTCCTTTGTCAGAAGAGAGCCAATTGTTGATACATAGGTTTGTAAAATGAGACTTTACTTAAGCAAAAGCACTGGATAGAGATATCACTTGAAGAGGTCTTGATTACAAATATGTTGCCTGTTTTGCAATATTATCGACTTTTTCGTGTAAATATGAATTAAGAAGTTGCTATTTTGAAATACCTTGTAGGTTGTATGGTCGGTCACTGAATAAAGACAATAAATCCTCAATGCTTAGGCGAGAGCGATCCTTGGCTTGGACAGTAATGAAATGATGTCTGCTCATTTTAATCCTACATAATATGATTACCGATACCAATAATTCACATATTTACATATCTGTATACGCCCTTGATTCACGTCATTAAAAACAAACGAATTACGAAACAATGGATCTCGTTACCACGCAAGCTCGGTTACAGTCTAGAAGATATCTCTGCTACTCATTTGTATGTTGTGTTTTTCTTCTTGTCTCGTCTCTTCCCTGGCCCACCCTTCCTCCACCCTCAATGTTGTATTTTCTTTCATTTATTTTACTCGCAGCAGGGTTAATCGTCTGTTCCGAGACGATATATATACCGAGCAGCATCTGAAAAAGAGAGCAAGACGAGAAAAGAAATGGAAGAAGTTTAAAAAAAAGGAAGAGGACATAAGAATGAGACTAAAAAATAAAATGAAAACGAAGCAGAAGTAAAAATAAAGACGTTGCGAAAGGCCATTATCGCACCTGAAATGAAGTGGAAACACAGGGTCTCATTAAAACAAAAACTGGAACGCAATTTTCGTCTAATTCCAACTTGAACATACCAAGGAGGTGGTGGGGGGGGGGGGACAAGACGAGGACTGTTTCATCAGCATTAACAAGAGACAGTACCTTCAAATTATTGTTCCCCATTAGTCCCGGAAGAAACGAGAGGGAAATAACCTTCCCTCACTTTTCTATACACTTTATCATTTTTAAATTAAAGACAAATAAAAAGACAAGAACGTCTTCCTTTCTCATAGTAGATTCCTACGTCCACATATATAAAATTAATTAAATATAATAAAATTAATGAAACAGGGCTGGTATACCATACATTTGACAATTGTGCTCCCCGTTTACATTATAACCAACATTTTATACAGTACATTATTTAATGTATTGGTAACATTTAGATCACAGAAAAAACAGCTGCAGTAAAGCAAGAAGTGAAAAATTATGTTCTCTATCTCGCACTGTTTCTAATCGTTACTTACAGAGTAAACCGTAAATAATAGTATTAAGGCTGGTTCACAATAAACCGGGAATGGAAACGACAACGAGAACGGGAACGGAAATATTGTTAAAATAAATGTATTTAAATGTGAGCATTCACAATTAACTACTCTGAATGCTCATATTTAAATACATTTATTTTAACATTATTTCCGTTGTCGTTCTCGTTATCGTTTCCGTTCCCGGTTTATTGTGAACCAGCCTTTAATTTCTGGAGGTTATTCTTTCAGATATTTCAAACAAAAAAGTTTAATACAATTTTTATCGTATTTGCTTCCTTTTCGAGATAAAAATTGTTTATATGAAACATTTCGTAGCGTGTTTTGGGAAAACAATTGATTTAATTTCCAATACACTCAGTCAGTTTAAGAGAGCAGTGTATTATGATAATAAATTATTGAAAGAATTAGTTTCGTCCTTCAAATGTGAAAAAAATTGATCCCAACAAATGTACCTTTTCGTTCTGCAAAGGAATTTATAGTTAAATTTCTTCGGGTCAAATTTCTGCACATTTAAAGGAAAAAAACTAAAATAATTATTTCAATAATTTATTATCATAATAGAATGCTATCTTAAATTGACTGAGCATATTGAGAAATAAATCAATGGCTTTCCCAAGATATGCTATGACATGTTTCATATAAAATATTTTTTATCTTGAGTCTATTCATGAAAATGCATTTTAAAATGATGGATTGAGGAAAGATGATTAGGAAAACGGATTGATCAAATTGATATTGGGAATTATAGATATATTCATGAGAATGCATTGAGGAAAGTTGATTCAGGAAAATGGATTGATCAAATGGATAGTGAGAATTACAGAAATATTCATGAGAATATATTGAGGAAAGTTGATTCAGGAAAATGGATTGATCAAATTGATAGTGGGAATTATAAATTTATTCATGAGAATGCATTTAAGAAAGTTGATTCAGGAAAATAGATTGATAAAATGGATAGTGAGAATTATAGAAATATTCATGACAATACATTAAGGAAAGTTGATTCAGGAAAATGGATTCATCAAATGGATAGTGAGAATTATAGATATATTAATGAGAATTCATTGAGGAAAGATGATTCACGAAAATGGATTGATCGAATTGATAGTGAGAATTATAAATATATTCATAAGAATGCATTGAGGAAAGTTGATTCAGAAAAATGGATTGATCAAATAGATAGTTAGAATTATAGATATATATTCATGAGAATACATTGAGGAAGGTTGATTCAGGAAAATTTATTGATCGAATTAATAGTGAGAATTATAGATATATTCATAAGAATTCATTGAGGAAAGTTGATTCCCGAAAATGGATTGATCAAATGGATAGTGAGAATTATGCATATATTCATGAGAATGCATTGAGGAAAGTTGATTCAGGAAAATTGATTGATCAAATGGATAGTGAGGATTATAGAAATATTCATGGGAATACATTGAGGAAAGTTGATTCAAGAAAATGGATTAATCAAAATTGATAGTGGGAATTATACATATATTCATGAGAATGCATTGAGGAAAGTTGATTCAGGAAAATGGATTGGTAGAATGGATAGTGAGAATTATAGATATATTCATGAGAATGCATTGAGGAAAGTTGATTCAGGAAAATGGATTGATCGAATGGACAGTGGGAATTATAGATATATTCATAAGAATGCATTGAGGAAAGTTGATTCAGGAAAATGGATTGATCAAATGGATAGTGACGATTGTAGAAATATTCATGAGAATACATTAAGGAAAGTTGATTCAGGAAAATGGATTGATCAAATGGATAGTGAGAATTATATATATCTTCATGAGAATGCATTGAGGAAAGTTGATTCCGGAAAATAGATTGATCAAATGGATAGTGAGAATTACAGAAATATTCATGAGAATACATTGAGGAAAGTTGATTCAGGAAAAAGGGTTGATCAAATGGATAGTGAGAATTATATATATCTTCTTGAGAATGCATTGAGGAAAATTGATTCAGGAAAATGGATTGATCAAATGGATAGTGAGAATTACAGAAATATTCATTAGAATACATTGATGAAAGTTGATTCAGGAAAATGGATTGATCAAATGGATAGTTAGAATTATAGATATATATTCATGAGAATACATTGAGGAAGGTTGATTCAGGAAAATTTGTTGATCGAATTGATAGTGAGAATTATAGATTTATTCATAAGAATGCATTGAGGAAAGTTTATTCCCGAAAATGGATTGATCAAATGGATAGTGAGAATTATACACATATTCATGAGAATGCATTAAGGAAATTTGATTCACGAAAATGGATTGATCAAATGGATAGTGACAATTATAGAAATATTCATGAGAATACATTGAGGAGAGTTGATTTAGGAAAATGGATTGATCGAATTGATAGTGAGAATTATAGATATATTCATGAGAATGCATTGAGAAAAGTTGATTCAGGAAAATAGATTGATCAACTGCATAGTGAGAATTATAGAAATATTCATGAGAATACATTGAGGAAAGTTGATTCAGGAAAATGGATTGATCAAATGGATAGTGAGAATTATATATATCTTCATGAGAATGCATTGAGGAAAGTAGATTCAGGAAAATGGATTGATCAAATTGATAGTGGGAATTATAGATATATTCATGAGAATGCATTGAGGAAAGTTGATTCAGAAAAATGGATTGATCAAATAGATAGTTAGAATTATAGATATATATTCATGAGAATACATTGAGGAAGGTTGATTCAGGAAAATTTATTAATCGAATTAATAGTGAGAATTATAGATATATTCATAAGAATTCATTGAGGAAAGTTGATTCCCGAAAATGGATTGATCAAATGGATAGTGAGAATTATACATATATTCATGAGAATGCATTGAGGAAAGTTGATTCAGGAAAATTGATTGATCAAATGGATAGTGAGGATTATAGAAATAATCATGGGAATACATTGAGGAAAGTTGATTCAAGAAAATGGATTAATCAAAATTGATAGTGGGAATTATACATATATTCATGAGAATGCATTGAGGAAAGTTGATTCAGAAAAATGGATTGGTAGAATGGATAGTGAGAATTATAGATATATTCATGAGAATGCATTGAGGAAAGTTGATTCAGGAAAATGGATTGATCGAATGGACAGTGGGAATTATAGATATATTCATAAGAATGCATTGAGGAAAGTTGATTCAGGAAAATGGATTGATCAAATGGATAGTGACGATTGTAGAATTATTCATGAGAATACATTAAGGAAAGTTGATTCAGGAAAATGGATTGATCAAATGGATAGTGAGAATTATATATATCTTCATGAGAATGCATTGAGGAAAGTTGATTCCGGAAAATAGATTGATCAAATGGATAGTGAGAATTACAGAAATATTCATGAGAATACATTGAGGAAAGTTGATTCAGGAAAAAGGGTTGATCAAATGGATAGTGAGAATTATATATATCTTCTTGAGAATGCATTGAGGAAAATTGATTCAGGAAAATGGATTGATCAAATGGATAGTGAGAATTACAGAAATATTCATTAGAATACATTGATGAAAGTTGATTCAGGAAAATGGATTGATCAAATGGATAGTTAGAATTATAGATATATATTCATGAGAATACATTGAGGAAGGTTGATTCAGGAAAATTTGTTGATCGAATTGATAGTGAGAATTATAGATTTATTCATAAGAATGCATTGAGGAAAGTTTATTCCCGAAAATGGATTGATCAAATGGATAGTGAGAATTATACACATATTCATGAGAATGCATTAAGGAAATTTGATTCACGAAAATGGATTGATCAAATGGATAGTGACAATTATAGAAATATTCATGAGAATACATTGAGGAGAGTTGATTTAGGAAAATGGATTGATCGAATTGATAGTGAGAATTATAGATATATTCATGAGAATGCATTGAGAAAAGTTGATTCAGGAAAATAGATTGATCAAATGCATAGTGAGAATTATAGAAATATTCATGAGAATACATTGAGGAAAGTTGATTCAGGAAAATGGATTGATCAAATGGATAGTGAGAATTATATATATCTTCATGAGAATGCATTGAGGAAAGTAGATTCAGGAAAATGGATTGATCAAATTGATAGTGGGAATTATAGATATATTCATGAGAATGCATTGAGGAAAGTTGATTCAGAAAAATGGATTGATCAAATAGATAGTTAGAATTATAGATATATATTCATGAGAATACATTGAGGAAGGTTGATTCAGGAAAATTTATTAATCGAATTAATAGTGAGAATTATAGATATATTCATAAGAATTCATTGAGGAAAGTTGATTCCCGAAAATGGATTGATCAAATGGATAGTGAGAATTATACATATATTCATGAGAATGCATTGAGGAAAGTTGATTCAGGAAAATTGATTGATCAAATGGATAGTGAGGATTATAGAAATAATCATGGGAATACATTGAGGAAAGTTGATTCAAGAAAATGGATTAATCAAAATTGATAGTGGGAATTATACATATATTCATGAGAATGCATTGAGGAAAATTGATTCAGAAAAATGGATTGGTAGAATGGATAGTGAGAATTATAGATATATTCATGAGAATGCATTGAGGAAAGTTGATTCAGGAAAATGGATTGATCGAATGGACAGTGGGAATTATAGATATATTCATAAGAATGCATTGAGGAAAGTTGATTCAGGAAAATGGATTGATCAAATGGATAGTGACGATTGTAGAATTATTCATGAGAATACATTAAGGAAAGTTGATTCAGGAAAATGGATTGATCAAATGGATAGTGAGAATTATATATATCTTCATGAGAATGCATTGAGGAAAGTTGATTCCGGAAAATAGATTGATCAAATGGATAGTGAGAATTACAGAAATATTCATGAGAATACATTGAGGAAAGTTGATTCAGGAAAAAGGGTTGATCAAATGGATAGTGAGAATTATATATATCTTCTTGAGAATGCATTGAGGAAAATTGATTCAGGAAAATGGATTGATCAAATGGATAGTGAGAATTACAGAAATATTCATTAGAATACATTGATGAAAGTTGATTCAGGAAAATGGATTGATCAAATGGATAGTTAGAATTATAGATATATATTCATGAGAATACATTGAGGAAGGTTGATTCAGAAAAATTTGTTGATCGAATTGATAGTGAGAATTATAGATTTATTCATAAGAATGCATTGAGGAAAGTTTATTCCCGAAAATGGATTGATCAAATGGATAGTGAGAATTATACATATATTCATGAGAATGCATTGAGGAAATTTGATTCACGAAAATGGATTGATCAAATGGATAGTGACAATTATAGAAATATTCATGAGAATACATTGAGGAGAGTTGATTTAGGAAAATGGATTGATCGAATTGATAGTGAGAATTATAGATATATTCATGAGAATGCATTGAGAAAAGTTGATTCAGGAAAATAGATTGATCAAATGCATAGTGAGAATTATAGAAATATTCATGAGAATACATTGAGGAAAGTTGATTCAGGAAAATGGATTGATCAAATGGATAGTGAGAATTATATATATCTTCATGAGAATGCATTGAGGAAAGTAGATTCAGGAAAATGGATTGATCAAATTGATAGTGGGAATTATAGATATATTCATGAGAATGCATTGAGGAAAGTTGATTCAGGAAAATGGATTGATCAAATTGATAGTGGGAATTTTAGATATAGGCTATTCATGAAAATATACTTTAAGAATCTTGGATTCGGTGAAATGGTTGTGAACATTGTTCATAAAATCCAAATAAAATCAGAATAAAACTACCGAATATTTTTAATTCGATAAATTATCATCGGATTGTAGGAAACTTTGGTTAGCACACACACACACACATTAGTACCTAAGCTGAACAACTGGACGAAACTTTGAAGACATGAAAAAGTGTCGTGTGGACCCGCGCGCCTTCTGTTCGATTGCGCGGTGCACGTGTACTTCCTACGCAATGACGGTTACGCACTTGAAGCTGCGCTCACTCACGTCTCACACTGCCTGACACATTGCATGCAGCTGTTGAACCGGTTCTCGCGGAGGTGCACTATGCACGCGCCAGTATTCGTAATATAACGAACTTTGGAGCTCAGAGAACGGAAATCTACATGCAGTGAAGCCTGGGTTGTACGTAATAGAAGGGGGATAATTTAAATTACGCACAACTCAGAACCACATATAAATGTTTCAATATAATATAATTTTCGAATGACTAGGAAACAATATAATAGAATGTGGTTGGGAACATTTAAGGACTCTTGTAACCCAAATGTACAGATTCTACCAGAAGTCTAAGGACTTCCCTGGGAAATAGATTTTTCACTCCTGTCCTTATACTTACGCGAAATCCCCTGATGTTTATAAAGGGACCAAATGTCTGTGAAAAGTGAAGTTTTTTACTTCACACCCAATCTCTCTATCTTTAAAAGTGTGAATTATATAATAGTACATTATGCAACGAGCCTATAATGATAGTAATTAAGACGCGAGGATGTTTATGAAACGAGCGCAAGCGAGTTTCATAATTTTCTTACGAGCGTCTTAATTACCATTATAGGTAAGTTTCATACGACTTTTTATGCTCAACCATATTTCTAACTTTAAATTATTCATAAGTACTGTATTCATGTTATTCTTATGTGACTGGGAGCGAACTGACCTTGTGCAATCTCGTAAATTGTGAGACGTGCGCAGACGCGAAAGTATCGATTTTTTCTGGGCAACGAATGTCGACGAGCTTGATATAACCTAGAGAGTAAGATAAACGTCAAACTTGATATAACCTTGAAATTGAATTCGACATTGAAAAACGAGATGACAAATTGAATTTATTTGAATATTATTTACAATTAACGCTAATTATATTATAGTTACAGAACATAACCTTCTGCGACAGTATTGGATTTCCAGCCTGCATGACGTTTTGCTAGTTGTCTTTCGATTGCATATCCGAGAATAATCGAAAACCTGAACTTTAATGAATAGGTGTACTTTAATGACATGCATTAAAGAACTGCTACCAGGTGTATAATTACTACATTTCGGTATGGTCGAGCATAAAAATGTTTACGTTATGAAAACTTACTGAAAAATTACATTCTTTGTAGTAAAAAATTAATTACTCGAGAGTGGAAGTGTTTAGATAAATGAATTTTGGGATAGAATTAGATTTTTTCTCAAGTCATTCTTCCTCATTACAATAATCTATCAATTTACGTCTACACACCAGAATTTCGACTCATTTTCACTTTTTTTTTTCAAGAAAGAAATCTAACTTTTCCACACTTGTAGAAACTCCACAATTGTTTACTAAAATGGAAGGAATAAGCTGATTGACCAGTATTAATAACTCCCAATGTTATGATGTAAGTGACAGTGGCGGTCTCTGGTCAATTTGCTGCGACTATCAAACTCAAGAGAATTTTAGAAAATGGTAATTTTTCCAAAATAAAAAAAACTGCATTTTAATGAACGAGGTGTCACAATGTGTTTAAACAAAAGTAATATTTGCAGAAGAAGCCTTACAGATATTTCTAACTCTAACCCAAAATTTATTAACTACTTCAATTACTTCACTATACAATTAGTAACGTTTGGATTAATATTAAATTCATTGCATAGATGTTCCCATGCCTGTTTTTTTTCGCTCTGATATGTAAACCATCAGTCCTCTTGTTCTCTATTATACTTTTTTGGGCTACTAAATTAACTTTTATTCTTTTTCCAATTTATGAAAAAAATTTTCCCTTGTTCTTTATATTTTTTTCATATTTTACATCCAAATAGCAGAAGAAGTAATAGTATAACCTTACTTTGTGATTATTATTTTTCAACATTAGGCACCTATATCTTTTATTTGTCAACTTTTTGTTTATGGATCTTGGCCCACTATAACAGATTGTGATTGTATGAATGTTTCATGACTTACTCTAGAATAGAGAATTTAAAGAATAACTTTAGCTAATCAAAAATTGCCTTACGTACGAAAAATCATTACCAACTGCTGTTGAGTAGTTAAAATAGTGCTAACAAATGTTATAGTTAAGTGTTGATTATTTTAAACAAAATTATCTTCACGAAATGCAAACATTGACAAAACTTTAAAAATAAACAAGCTGATAATTTAACTTTTGTTAAGCCAAATGAGCCGTTCAGAGCAGAAATGGTGTAAGTCGGAAATGGTTAATGAGGGTTAAAGTAAACATTGTGTATATTACAGCGCAAAGTAGCAATTAATATTCAATGTATTTAAAGTATCAGTAGTCAGTGGATAGCACGAAGGATATATTAATTACTACTTTGCGCTGTATTTTACAGAATTTTTACTTTAAACCACATTACCCAATTTTGACTTACACCACTTCTGCTCTGAAGGGCTCAAATTAAACATTACTTGGAGAAACTGGTCATAAATCCTCAGAAGAATTACTGTAATTTCAGACTTACTGAAAATTAACAAAATCTGTCTAATATCTATGTAAAAGTTTGCAATGCATAGGTAAACGGCTAGATCGAAAAGATAACACAACAAAAACAACAGTTTCAGTTTCAAAATTACGGTAACTAAGTATTTCAATCAATATCTCGAATTATACTTCATATGAAGTATTGTAGGCTTTAGAAAGTGATAAGCTTAGATGTGAAAAGATGCCAAGATCCTAATGGACTGGTAGAATCAAAGAGTAACAGTAATCGAATCCTGAACAACTTCCACACCTACTGTAAACCGTTTACGATTCCGAACATCGGTATTAATATATACAGACAAGAGGTGAAGGATGAGCCTTATGAGGTCTTCAGAGGTCAGGAAATGAGAAAACGCAGTTACGGACATTCCGGAAACCAGAGTAAGGGCTTATGCATAATGAAATTTACAGCATTAGGGGACTGAGTGTAGGAACTGATAGACATAATCATAGATTGACACGTCATAAATCTTCAACATTGCAGGAAACTGCAACACCTACTTACTAAGTGAAATATTAACTTCACAGTATAATGTCATACTGAAGCATCTCTAGCCAGGAGAGGTCAAGGGTATATCACAGGAGCTTCAACTGCATTTCAGGGATCTACTTACAACGCATCAAACAATTTTCCAGGTAATATTATTAATTATAATAAAAGCTCTGTAGTTTAATGCAGTTTTACATGAATTATTTCTGATTTCCTTGGTTTAAAATAACAAAAATGTAGCTTACCTTTTTCTTGCGTAGGTTGAACTTGATCATTTCTTGCATGGAAAAATGTATGAGTATTTTCAGCTGCGCAGAATCAATGACGTTGATTTGTCACCAAGACAGGTCAAAGAACGGCAAAACCAGCTTACACCTATAATCCGATAGACAGAAGAAATATGAGGCAACTGGAAAGGGAGGGACAAAGACAGAAAGAGATAGATCAAATGGAGGTGTAACAGGTTCCAGAGAGTCTAGAATATAATTGATAATTCTGCTGCTATTTCGTACTGCTGTTGTTGTTTAGTCAACTGTCCGAAGACAGGTCTGAACCTCACAAGTGACACCATGAAGGCATCACTTATGATGCGACTAGGCCAGGAGATAATGGGGTAGGGTGGCCAGTTCCTTCCCCCTCCATTGCCAAATAGCTACATATTACACTAGTCAGACTATAGATTAGTTTGATAATGTATGTATAATGAAAGGATGATACAGAAACCAGAAATGTCTTATGCTGTTTAATAATAATAATAATAATAATAATAATAATAATAATAATAATACCTTGCCTCTCGGTTTACTCTCCTAGCTTCACATCATAATCGTAATACACGTTCACAGCACAATCTATTGCTATCAATACCACGTCATCATACATCTCTGTACTCAAGTTCTTTCTCAATAGCCATGGCCCGCTCATGGAATTCGCTGCCGCTGGAAATCAGGGGTAGTCTTAGTCCCCAGTTGTTTAAAATTAGGTTGTTTAGAAATATTTTAAATGCACAGAACTAGTTTTTAAGGTATAATTTTTATTTTTTATTATTATTATTATTATTATTATTATTATTATTATTATTATTATTATTATTACTTTACACAGTCATTACTTTATTTTTCCATTAACACTAATATCTAGGTAATTGTCATTGTCTCAATGTAACACGTGCTGTGCTGATCATACTAATTGTACTATTCCTTTAGTTGTGAGATACAGACGTGGACAAATTATTAGACTAAATTAATTATATGTGCAACGAAGCTGTACTTATCGGTAGAAATAATGAACAAAAACATTTTTGCACAGATATAATGAACAGAAAATTGAGTCTGGAGGTTACAAATATTTTGTGAACATTCCCTTATTCTTTATTAACACATTGATTTTGTCAAGGATGCTGAAAACCAAAGTTTGACACTTTCTTTGAATATCAGCATCATTTAGCCAGATATCAGACAGTGCTTAAATGAGTCCATGTTTTGTTGTGAACCTCTTTTTGTTCACTTTCTTCTTCAGTATAGATCACAGATTTTCAATTTCGTTCATGTCCGGTCTTCTTGCAGGCCACGGGAGAATATCTCTTACGGTATATAATTAAAACACCAGTAGTACGAACATAGCCAGAAAAAAATGTACTTAACCATTGGAAAAATATACCAGAAGATGTAATCAATCGTATTTACAACAATAGAGACTCTGTAAATTATACTAATAGTTGATATGACGAATTACATTATGTTGCCAAGAAAACTTTTTATTCTAATAATTTGTCCACGTCTGTAATATTCATATGTACTAATTCTTTTTTTTTTCTTTCTTTTAACTTAATACTTGTATACTAGAATGTATTTTTCTGTTTGTGATTATGTATTCAGTCTCTTTTTTTATTACATATATTTTTTTATTATTGTTATTTCGAAGATAATACTGATTGTGTATATGTATTCAATCTCTCTTTTCTACTTAATTATGTTCATTATTATTTTTAAGTTCATATTTGTATACCGGTATGTATTTTTTCTGTACGTGATTTGATCCTGGTTGAGTGAAAGAAAAGGCCTCATGGCCTTAACTCTGCCAGGGAAAATAAAACTATTATTATTATTAAAATAATAATAATAATAATAATAATAATATGTACACAACAAGTAAGTAGAAATCAGACATAATATATGACATACAGGAAGAAAGGAAAAAGCATAATAAAATATGAACAGCAGGTCAAAATAAATGAGACATACAAAGTGTAAAAAATAAAACAATTATTGATAATAATAATAATAATAATAATAATAATAATAACCTTTAGGGAGGCCGAGACATAGGTGGGAGGATAATATTAAAATGGATTTGAGTTAGGTGGGATATGATGATAGAGACTGGATTACTCTTGCACAGGATAGGGACCGATGGCGGTCTTATGTGAGGGCGGCAATGAACCTTCGGGTTCCTTAAGAGCCAGTAAGTAAGTAAGTAATAAAATAGTGCGGTACAAAGCATATAATAAATACAATATTTTTAGGTACACACAGTAAGGAAAATTATGATTATATATAACTCAAGTTATCACATTATAGATATACCATTATCGGGAAATATGAAAACAAAAAGATAAAATGAGTTAAATATCACTAGAACATAAAACAATGTGAATACGTGGAAACATGCAATACAACATTTGTCATAATAGTAAGTTAGTTTGACAACTCGTCATAAAATAATTTTCTAACTTGGATTTGAAAGATTTCAATGTTCGGCAGCCCTTGACTTCAGGCGGCAGAGAGTTCCAGTGACTAGAGGTAGCAACAGTGAAAGATGAGGAATACAGAGATGATGTGTGAAGTGGAATTTATACCGTGTGATCGCGTTGTGATCGAGTATTATTATTATGATAGCGAGAGAGAGTATGAAAACGAGCGGAAAGTCCCAGTGCATCTGTTTATTTTTCCCGCGAAACTAAATTGTGTTTGAAATATATGCCGATGACACTCGTAAGTTATTGGCGGACGTATTCCGAGGTGTGATTATGGTGGGTTTTTCATGGATCCATAGGGAAGCCACAAATCTCTCCTCCACACTGAAAACTCTCGTATTCGCCTCGCCATCTTGCACTCTTGGAATGGTTGGGAATTTCCGTGTTTTATGTTTTCCCCCAGATCCGCCAGTTGTCTCCCACCATGATCATACTCGAAAAGCGTTCGCCAATATCTTTGGCATTACGACCCTTGCAGTTTACTCTTTTCTCCTTAATGAGAGCCATCCAGAAATTATGATACTTCCCGGTCGGGCAAGTTACCTGGTTGAGGTTTTTTCCAGCATTTTCCCTCAACCCAATATGAGCAAATGCTGGGTAACTACCGGTGCTGGACCCCGGACTCATTTCACCGGCATTATCAGCTTCATTTAATTCAGACGCTAAATAACCTGAGATGTTGAAACAGCGTCGTAAAATAACCTACTAGAAAAAAACCCTGATACAAAGCTCTCATTCTTCATATGCCCACTTTCACAAGATCATTCTGTACATCGTCCAACAATCTTTTTTTTTTTTTTGGTCTTCCTATTCTTCTTTCAGCTCCTGGATTTGCATCTAGTACAGATCTTGGTATTTTATTATTATTCATTCTGAGAACATATCCCAACCATTGTAGTCTTCCAAGCTTAAGGGGGCATTCCACTAAAAATGACAACTTTTTTTCCCAATCATTCTTTTCAACCAAATTTTGAGAGAATATTTACTATGTAAATGACTAACAAAATCCAAACTTTGAACTTCCAAATGTTTTTGGCTTTTCATTTTTTATTTGCTTTCTATTTTTTTAGAAATATTTTCAAACCCAAGTTTTTAGTAGAAGATCTCAACTTTTAAGCTTCCTTTTCGGGTTACATTCACAAGACATAGAGAAACATTTCTATGCATTCATTTCATTAAATATTTCATTTATTCACTTTCAAAAATTTATTTTTAAATTTTGTAGATGTTATTTTTTCTATAGTTCATGAAAAAAAAAATTAAAATAAACTAAAAGCATTTCTTACGAAATAAATGCATAGAAACATGCAGCTACCTCATAAGTACTTGTAGTAAAAATTTTATCCAAATGTTTAATATTTGGCATATTACTAGGATTTATTTAAAATCATCCTTCCTCAAGTGAGATTGACTACTCGGATTCGGAATTAACAAACATCAACAATAAATAGAAATCAAACGAGTAAAATAATTGTTCAATTTGTAAATTGAAACTAAAATTTATGCGTTACATAGTGTAGAATTTGTTGTGTTTATTCTGAACTTCATAAAAGGGAATTTTAAAAGATTTAAGGATATTACATGTAAATTTTGGTAAACAACCCCTCGCTCCAAATAGTAAGCCTGTAACATCCCAGCTACAAAGTGAAATGCCATATTTTTCACTGAGGTATGGAAGGCAAGGTACATATTTAGCTTGCTTGTTATCGTTTATCTGCTGTGCCTGATTCGTGTCTCGCTCAAAGCATGTCGTAGGGTCTAAAACCAAGGGTTTCTGGGTTGAAAACTGGTGTTGAATCAAGAAAAATAAACTTAAGGAAAAATGGATTTGAGAGTAAAATGAATATTTATTGTATGTAACACATTCCTATTAAAATTATCCTCCACTACATTGATCTAGTAACTTCAGGAAGCCAACTTTAGAAAAAAAAGTTACTAGATCTGTAATCAGAAATTTCTCAAGAATATTTCGTTGATGAAAAAATAATTTTGACAGTTCTTTATATGCCACGCCCCCTTACAGCCTTAATTAAACAAAAATATGAACATATTTGTCATCAGAATTGAACTAAATCCATTTTGGGTATGAAAATATACATTCCAATGAAGTGGAATAGCAAATAAAACTTTTTTGGACAATTTTCATGATTTGCAGTGCACTTAATATCAATAATAAAGCTGATATCTTTATGCATAATTTGGAGCTCCTCATTTGTTCTAATTCGCCACTCTCCCTGGTCACATATGGGCCCATATATTTTCCTCAGAATTTTTCTCTCTCGGGTATTGAAAGCTTTAATTGAACGGAGTTACGCAATAATAGACCAACCGACACTTTGAAAAAAAATGAGATATTTGCACAAATCTGTTGATGACAGGCTAATTTAACTCTGAAAAAAATCAAGAATGCGATATCTGAATTTTCCTGCTATTTATGAGCAAAAATTCGTTTATTGCATAAAATTCATTTATTTATTTTGCTTTGAAATATTAATTCAATTGCTGGTCTCTTATTAAAAATCGATTAGCCTTTTTTTGGTATTATTTGTGTTATTTTTGTAATAGTATGAATGTTATAATACTTCTTGCATAAAACGTTTTATGTAAAAAAAAAACAGATTTATTTCAATGGCCAATATCTCGAAACAGGTTTTTGGCGCTTGGTCTCTTATTGCGTAACTCCGTCCAAATGCTCTATCAGGCAAGGTCCGGTTTCACTTCCATAAACAACTACTGGTCGCATGAATATCACCAGCACATTTTTTCATGCAGAAATTTGTTTTGCAGAAAAAATAAACTACTGTAGTAGAGCTTCTCGCCCATGCTGTACATCACTTATAAAATTCCGATTTTTGTAATAAGAAATATTTTAGTAGAAATTATTACATTATTTTAATAACCGTGTTGTATTTATTAATGTGAAATTACATTAATATGTCGATGGTGCGATGCCGGAATTAAGAACGTTGCAAATGTAGTTGCTAGAAAAACCACAAAATACACCGTAATTCAAAAAGGATATACAAAAGTAAAGATCTCTAGCGAGAGTGACAACAATGGTAAACGGTAAATTATCCAAAATGGTGAAAGCGACAGGTCTCAAGTTATTTTGTATTTATTAGCTAGTTCATGTCATCACCACCAAAGACGTAGCGTAGTGCTATACCAGATAGCGACATCGAAGCAAGCAAGAGGAGTTTTGCGTCATAGAATTCAAACAAACGAGGGGCCGTTGTAACAGGGCAGTGAAACTTTAGGATTGAATTTGATAAGAATGCACCACATAGGAACTTCATTGCGCGCCGTGTGACGTAATTCGAAACTAGTGGCTGTTTATGTCCTAGGAAATGTCTGTGGACAGATCAGACTTCGAAAGATACAGTAAACAGGATCGAGCCGTGTACGAATTAATCATAGCAAGTCAACAAGGCGGACTAGTAGGGAACTACACGGTATAGAGTATCTCATGGAAAAATAATAATATCCTTCTAGAACGTTGGATCGGCCTTGCAGGATACGACTTACCAATGTCACTCTGGCCCCCGCGATCGCCAGACTTCTTTATGTGGAAGTATACCAAAACTTCGCGTCTGTCACTCCCATGCCACGGAACCTGAAATACCTGAGGTGACGCATCACAAAAGCAGTGGAGTCAATATCAGAAGACATGCTGGCAAGAGTCTGGACAGAACTGAAGTACTGTACTGTCTCGACATCTGTCGTGTCATCAACAGGGATCATATCGAGTTTTTGTAGTGCACGTATAAAACTTGGAAGTTAACGCGTCTTTTCATGTTAATATAGTTGTGTTAGGTTCATTCAGTTATGAATAGGCAATGGATGCGGGGTGACTTATCATTGAATGTAGGTACACATTTACTATATGTTACATTTTTTCATTCAGACCATTAGCTCAACAGGTTTTAAACGTAAACAGACGATGTCAACATGCTACTGTATCTCCGTACAGTCAGAAGGAAAAGAAAAATAACGTATTGTAGTAGTGTAGCACATACCTTGCAAGTTCAGTCCTCGTCATCATTGATGCAATTACCAGCGTTGCAGTAAACGACGATATATTCTCGTTAAGTTGTCGAAGCTGAATCGTCTTCGCCTATCGCTTAAACAGTTTTTGTATCGAGAGAATTTCTGAAGAAAATTCTAAAATGGGGATCACTCAATTTCTTTAGAGGATTTGCACTGAGCATCATGTTGCACGTGTCGTTTAGACCCGCACAACTAGATTATAATGATGATGATGATGATGATAATGATGATGGTGGTTCCTCAGATTTCATTTCAACCATTTCCTGTGCGATGTACTGTTGCAATGTTTCTCTATAGCCTTAGTTGTTCTGGATTTTATTTCAATTTTACATACATTACACACAATATTGTCTTCGTGGGACTGGAGTCTATGGCGAATCCTCGGCATCAACCCCTTTGATTTGATTACCCCCCTTTGATTTGATTACCTGGTTGGGTTTTCCGAGGTTTTCCCCAACCTAAAGGCAAATGCTGGGTAATATTTTGGCGAATCCTCGGACCTCACCTCATCTCACTACATCTCGCCAAAATATTGTAAAAAATTGCACAAAATTGTAAAAATTGTAGAAAATTACTAAATTGTAAAACTGTAAAAATTTTTAAAAATTGTAATCGTAACATTGTAAAATTTTGACTTGTTCCACATCTTAAAGCTTCATTGCTCATGTAAGATCTATGGAATAAAATAAATGAATGAATGAATGAATGAATGAATGAATGAATGAATGAATGAATGAATGAATGAATGAATGAATGAATGAATGAATGAATGAATGAATGAATGAATGAATGAATGAATGAATGAATGAATGTCACTCTCATACTTCTTAATTGCATTTCGTATCTCTGAGCTAATTTAACGTTTTGACTTCGACATTATGAATGGTTCAGCACTACACTATTCAACTCGTACTAAATACTTGAGCAGGATAACACAACTGCACATGTGTACCGGGGTTCCTTCGTTATGTACGCTGCTGTACTCGCCAGGTACACAAAAGACGGACGGCGCGGCACGTGCCATATACTCCGATACGAAACAACTTCACTTTTCCTTAAGTCATCCCGCATCCGCTGTCTAGTTATGAATAAATCAAGTTTACTTTTGCACCATACTTTTTAATTACCTTGTACATACGACCAATAGACACTTATTTTAATTGAAAATTATCAAGAAATTTTAAACATATTTTTAAAACACAGAAATTATATTGTCATATTTTATTCGACGTTTAAAACTCGAAAAGAAGGTCGCGTATTATTTTTTTAAAATATAATTTACCTTCTAAATGATTTCAACTATCAGTTCGGAATGAATGTGTAAGGTTGGAATTGACATATTCTCACGCCTCTTGAGATGGGAGTAATGTGATTGTGGAGGCATTCCTCCTGTAAGGGTGAATAATAGCTTCGCGAATCCCAATTACAAACTCACCGCAATCTCATCTGTCAGAGGAATTTGAGATTTAACACGTACGTGATAAACACAGACTGTACGACGAGGACATCACTGCTGCTGACATTCGCTGTTCTAAGAACGACGGCCACATTCTGAATCATGCATGCAGCATCCGACGCTGACCGTCAAACTGTCGACAAAGCTATCAGCACGGGGAGATACTGAACAGTTTATGTAGGAGCAGGAATGTCAGAATTGAGACTATGAGAATGAAATTCAGACCTTGATGTGACTTTGAGAAAGGACACCGCAGACTCTTTATGAATTTTTAATTGAACATTGTGCGAGAAGTTATGAACGTTATTAAGTAATTTCGTAACGCTAGAGAACACAGGTAGGTAACGTTTCTTCGTGAAATAATACAATATTGAAGGTGAGATAGGACTATAATAATTAACTGCTAGGAATTTAAATACAAAAATATACTACTACTACTACTACTACTACTACTACTACTTACTGGCTTTTAAGGAACCCGTAGGCTCATTGGCGCCCTCACCTAAGCCCGCCATTGGTCCCTATCCTGAGCTCGATTAATCCAGTCTCTACAATCATATCCTTCCTCCCTCAAATCCTTCCTCCCTCAAATCCATTTTAACATTATCTTCCCACCTACGTCTCGGCCTCCCCAAAGGTCTTTTTCCCTCCGGCCTCCCAACTAACACTCTATATGCATTTCTGCATTCGCCCATACGTGCTACATGTCCTGCCCATCTCAAACGTCTGGATTTTATGTTCCTAATTATGTCAGGTGAAGTATACAATGCGTGCAGCTCTGCGTTGTGTAACTTTCTCCATTCTCCTGTAACTTCATCCCTCTTAGCCCCAAATATTTTCCTAAGAACCTTATTCTCAAACACCCTTAATCTCTGTTCCTCTCTCAAAGTGAGAGTCCAAGTTTCACAACCATACAGAACAACCGGTAATATAACTGTTTTATAAATTCTAACTTTCAGACTTTTTGACAGAAGACTAGATGACAAAAGCTTCTCAACCGAATAATAACAGGCATTTCCCATATTTATTCTGCGTTTAATTTCCTCCCGAGTGTCATTTAGATTTGTTACTGTTGCTCCAAGATATTTGAATTTTTCCACCTCT
Source organism: Periplaneta americana (assembly GCF_040183065.1). Lineage (NCBI taxonomy): Eukaryota > Metazoa > Arthropoda > Insecta > Blattodea > Blattidae > Periplaneta > Periplaneta americana. The sequence goes on along the minus strand of NC_091130.1, from coordinate 35,101,486 downwards.
TCGAAGGATAAATCTCCAATTTTTATAGTTCCATTTCGTACAATATTCTGGTCACGAGACATAATCATATACTTAGTCTTTTCGGGATTTACTTCCAACCCCATCGCTCTACTTGCTTCAACTGAATTTCCGCGTTTTCCCTAATTGTTTGTGGACTTTCTCCTAACATATTCACGTCATCCGCATAGACAAGAAGCTGATGTAACCCGTTCAATTCCAAACCCTCTGTGTTATCCTGAACATTCCTAATGGCATAAGTTACTCTAGAGCAAAGTTAAAAAGTAAAGGTGATAGCGCATCTCCCTGCTTTAGCCCGCATTGAATTGGAAAAGCATCAGATAGAAAATGGCCTATACGGACTCTGCTATAAGTTTCACTAAGACACATTTTAATTAATCGAATAGTTTCTTGGGAATACCAAATTCAATAAGAATATTATATAAAACTTCTCTCTTAACCGAGTCATACGCTTTTTTGAAATCTATGAATAACTGATGCACTGTACCCTTATACTCCCATTTTTTCTCCAATATCTGTCGAATACAAAAAATCTGATCAATAGTCGATCTATTACGCCTAAAACCACACTGATGGTCCCCAATAATTTCATCTACATATGGAGTTAATCTTCTCAAAAGGATATTCGACAAAATTTTGTACGACGTCAACAAAAGTGATATTCCTCGAAAGTTACTACAGTTAGTCTTGTCCCCCTTCTTAAAAATAGGTACGATTATGGACTCCTTCCATTGTTCTGTACAATTTCCTTTTCCCAAATTGCAAGTACAAGTTTATAAATTTTGCTAGATACTGCCCTTCCATATAAAATACAAAAATATATATTTCATATTTTTTGTACACCAGCATTATAAAGAGTCTTTATTTTCAGTCAAAATCGTCCAGAATGTGCCACATAATTTTACCGTTTCCATAAGGTATTACCATAGCAAGTTAGTTGATAGCCGTCCCAACCGGGGTTTAATAATCGGCCTCCTAATCAATTCTAAATGAATATTTATGTTTGATTCAATTTTTTCTTTAATAGAAACCCTAGTTAGGTAGGCTATCATTGAGAAATTTATTGGAAATGCAACAAACGATTTAGGCTACAAGACAAATTACATTTTATAAAGAATATAAGTGATGATTAATTATGCTAATCGATGACTTCAGTGCAGTGGAGGATATCATGTCCAGGGTGCTGTCAGGAACTTTTAATCTTCGAAAGACTTCTAAGGACTCTCGTGGGATTATGCCTCTAGCCCCAATCATAATTCTTATAACGTCCCATGTCTTGATGTTATATTTGGTCCCCAAATCGCTGCAGCATGGCAGATAAATTGCCCGTTTTTCTTTGAGACTTCTCTAGGTTGTTCCTTGCTGTTCTCAAAACGGACTGTGCGACCGAGAATGAGTCCACAATTTTTTTTTCGATCTATAATAATATCTCCTCTTCTAGTTGAACCGTCAGCAGAAAGGTACCCAATTTCCTCGTACACCTCATACTTATCAGCCCGGCGAAGTTCATTGGCAATCGTGAAGCGAATTTTATTATGATTCTCAGTAATTCTCCCTTCCGGCAAAAACCCAGTACTTCATGATTTTTTTATGACGACATAACTTGTGTCATAAAATTAATATTATGAAGCGATTTTTCATGCAATAATATTTGAATACATCATTGTTGTCATAGCAACTTAATCTTCATCGACTAGATATCATCAAACTACCTATCATTACAAATTTGAGAGGTCTCACTGCAAAACTCACTTTCTCCACTTCTGGGTAAAATAGATTTTTGTTGTATTCTTATTCTATATTCCTATTTCCATGTGGATCGAGTATAATTATATAGAAAAGTTATCATTATCCTATACAGGTGATTCAACAGGATTTACCGTCCCTTAAGGAGCTTATTTCCGAAGACATTCTGAGCAAAAAATGTCATATAAATATTTGTCCTAATCTCAATATTATCAGAGTTACACTAATTTGAAATTGTTTGTAAAATATCATTATTCTTGAGTTTTAAAGGTAAAAGAATATTAAAGATAAAGAATGAACTATTCAGGATTATAATTTCTTTAATTAGCTAGTATTCTGAAACTAAAAATGTGTTGTGAATTCCATAGATGCTTCGAACAGATTTTTTTTTTCGATTTTTAACTACAAAATTACATTTTCTTACTCATTTATCACAACAATTGTTACAAACCACGCCACTCTTGTAAATTCTTCAAGACTGTACAAGTTCCTAAAGTCGTATTATTTGTAACAATTTTTGTGACAAGTGCGTAAGAATGATGTCATTTTTAGTTAAAAATTGAAAAACAAAATCTGTATGAAACAACTGACAACACATTTTTAGCTTCAGAACACTAGCCAATTAAAGAAATGATACTTCTGAGTATTTTGTTCTCTATTTGTAATATTACTGTACCCTTAAAACTAAAGAAAAAAGTTATTTTACAAACAACTTCAAATTAGTGTAACTTTGAAAATAACGAGATTAGGACAAATCTTTAGATGACTTTTTTGCTCAGAATGTCTTCGGAAATAAGTTCCGGAAGTGGCGGTAAATCCTCGAGAATCACCCTGCATAAAATGTAATGAATAGTATAAAAAAAAAACTTGGATGCTGTCACTAGGTTACGGAATGATTTTATTTCTGGTGTAAAAAGTAACATTCTCCAAATCGATAAAGTCACGAATCATTATCATTATCCAAATCTTGGTTGGTTCTCCACTATTTAAAGAATTGCCTAATCTCCTTTTTTTCTTATCATTTAGCAATAAATGACACAGTGTAAATGTAAATTACAAAATAAATCAAATTTTACTTACAGTATGTTTTCATATATGTTTTCGTTGTTTACTTAAAATTTAGAAAAATAGAGAATGTTACTTTTGCAGTTAGACCCTTGAGTTCATATATGCTATTTCTCCATTATTTATTTTATAATGCAGTCATGTTTGTATAAAAATAGCACATCAAACATGTTTATAATGTGATATAGTTTTTTTACATTCGTCAAAATTAAGAAACTCATTTTTCTCGCTTCCTAAACATTGGCTCATTCAATAAAGTACAAACTACCAACTAGTTCCACAACATACTAATTTCAACGTAGGTACTTTTAACTTTCGTATCATGCGCCAACCTTCATGTTCACTTTCAGAATCAGAACTTCAAATGCATTACATACTGTTCACTTTATTTCAATTTAAGAACAATCTGCGTTATTATCAAGTCTTTCTCAATATATAAACGTAGCGATAATTTTTCTTACTACTTGAAATGATTAAATTTTGAGAAATCCAGTCGGTATTCGACCGCCATATAGCACTGGCGCTGATGGTAACGAATCAGGAGAAGACCGACCTGTACCCACACAAGGGCACGTGTTTTCGTGTGCTCAAAACATGAGTGTTTCTAGCTTTTCTTGAAGCTTAGCTGAATTTTGAATAAAAAGATACTGCTCGATTAGAGTTCTCCATTTTGCGAATAGTTTTAGTGTACGATTTACACATGTAAACGGAGTCGGCACGTGAAGTTCAAAGACGGTTCTGAGTTCAGTTCTCCGGTGATAGGGGGTCCACATTGTTGCACGGTATACAATCTGGTGAATAACTTTCGGGAGACGAGCAATATTGAAGATAAAAACGTTACAAGGGATCTGTGATGTCTCTCGAATTGTGTGAAATGTTTTTATTCTTGTCAATAAAATGTTTTTATATACTAAAAAGTTGCTCATAACTAGGGTACGGATTTTGAGGTCGTTAAAATGTAATTTTAGGTGCATAAAATAGGCTTAAAAGTGCAGGAAATAGTCTCTAAAGAATTGGAAATAGGCTCTAACAAAAAATAATGTTCTGTTTAAAAACATGTACCAAATCATCAAGAATTCACTTCTAGAATTTAATAATTTTAAATGCTTATACAACTTTACCACCACTACTACTACTAAAAGTACAAAAACAACAAATATCTAACCAGTTAGCCCTACACATAAACTAAACAATTAAATGTGAAAAAAAAATTTTTCGACATAAATTCAATAAACAAACAAGTCAAATATAATCAGTTTTTACCAAGCCTTGTCCGTTAATGTCCATAATTAGCTTCACAATAAATTATTAATAATTTTTTTTCTAAATTTTCAACTAGAAAGCAATGCCGTTTTTTACTCAACACAAATTTGTATCTGAAAATTTACGCTCTACATCAGGAGCGTATTTCAATTTTTACACTAGTTGGACAGGAATTTTATAATGTAAATCCGTGATCTTCCCTGCTAGGATATCTGAAGCAGTACGCAGGTCTTTGAGACCTACATTTTTCTGTAGAACTTGCTCCAGTTAGCCCGTACTTTATTTAGAACAGAATACAAATTTTCGAAATAAGAATGGATGTTTTGACCTATTAGAGATAAAACATACTTAATAGGTCAAAATAGGCTTTGTCGTCAAAATAGGCATTTTTAGATGCTATTAAAAGTACCAATTTTAGGCATAGTTTTGTATGAAACATGTACTTGCAAGTTTTTATGAACTTATCTTTTAAGGATTAAAATAGGTTTTTACCTGTATCTAAAATCCGAAGTCTACTCATAACATTATCTTTTTTTTTCAGCATTGCTCAAATTTATAGTTTGTACATATATAGTTGTTATGCATGCATGTTATTTGTAGCTACTGTATCTTTTAAATTGTTTTGTGCGAGATCGTGCGTGTTTGCTTGGTTTCCCAACCTAACACACATAACAATTTTCCTCTTCTTACCGCTTAAGTGACATATTGATTTTACTGCTTTAGGCTTTTAACATATTTTTAGAGACGTTCAATATAGTAATAATTATAAATAGGAAACTTACCACTGCAATTTCACCTAAATTGCACTGTTAATTATTGTTTTTAAATATTTGCAAAACTTAAGTAAACTCTACAACTCCACTAAAGTTAATGCATTCGTGATGCAAGTAACATTAAGGAAGCCGTGAAAAAATCAACAAGATTCCAGATGCCGATGTTATTACTGCAATATGTTATATAAATAATATTGTTAAAATATTAAAATGAAAAATAAATCATTACATAACCTTACCGTTTGTTTTAAGTTCGCATTTATAGACTGGGGGAAAAAAAGACAGACGTAGGGTATATCACGGCCTTCTGGAGTATAGTAAACACAGAAAACATTTTAAAGCAACAATGTTGAAGATAGATATTTTTGTTTTGCAAATTTGCCGTCATTAAACAGAAACCAAGATGGAGATTTCATTACAACTAATTAGAAATTCCTCTTTCAGGTATGTAATAAACGATCTTCGCACAAAATAATGTACGATACACGAGCGGTATGTTTTCAACTACGTTTCGCTTTTTCAAACTTTTCCTCGAACATGAAAACTTCAACATACCGCTCTTGTAACGCATATTACTATTGTCTTTCTTTTTTATTTATATATACTTCCTCACTTATTCTTTACCATTCTTTTTGGTATGTTTTGGCTTTACCGGTTCACCATTTTTCTTTTTTGTTATTATCTTTTCTTTTATGAATGAAATAGTCAAGAAAAGATCATTATATAATGTTTATTTTATTAAGCATATTACACATTCGGAAATGCTGCATTTGAAGACCGAAATGCGGTTCATGGACCACGACTTCAACATCACTGCTCTAAATCTCGTTTATGTCTAGAGGAAACAATGAATAAGTTAAAACAGACTGTGTTATGTCTCACTGTCACTCGTTACGTTATACTGCGTTCTCTTGTGTACCGGCAACCATTGTCTTCTTGCTGAGGCAAGGAACATAATTCCTTCACTAAACTGTCAGGATAGAACAGTTCCTCCGTAACAGCTTCCTCCTTGAGTACGTTGTGAGAAACACAAGCTTGTGATTTTTACTCTACATAATTGTTGAAACACCTCTGAAATGTAGGATGTTGAGAAACAGAACTGCTATAGCAAACACAAGATATTACTTAAATAGTGAGACAGAAATATTTTAGATGCTTGATTTCAATTGAGCGCAGACAACTGCTGATTAATTTTAACGCGATTATACACGTATGTGAACACAATTTGTGCCAGTTCTTTAAAGATGTTCAGTGGAAAGATATAGTGAGAATCAAACAATAAATTCCGTTGAAATTCATGCAATCTTAATTAGTTTTGAAAAAAAATAATGCGTTGTCGGTAGGGTTGAAAATCTCCTATAAATACTATTAGAGCCTACACTAAATATTTCTGAGCAAATGAAGATTCAGAATTTATTCTTATAACAATATTAGTAGTAGAAATAGTAGTGGTGGTGGTGGTGGTGGTGGTGGTGGTGGTGGTAGTAGGATTAGAGGTGAGTCGATACCACAATTTCTTGATATCAGTTTTAGAGCTTCGATATTGGATAATAAAATTTAAAAAATGAAATCTAAAAAAAAAAAAAAAAAAAACAACAACAAAAAGTGACTGAGGATTTGAAGAAATTCATTTGAATGCATGTAACGTCTGTACAAAAATTATTTATTTATTTATTTATTCATTTATTTATTGTTTATTGTTGTTTATTGTTAGTAAAATAACATTACAAAAATACAGTCTTAATTTTTCCCTGATGGAGTAAAAACTCGTGCTCAGGGAGTTATCTAAACACATACTTAACATAAACAAAGATAATTATTTAACACAAAGTGGGTCAAGAAAAAAAATTATAGGAATAAATTAACTTTAAAAATACAATTTTAATTTTAATTAATTAATCAATTTATTTATTTATTTATTTGTTTATTTGTTTATTTATTTATTTATTTATTTATTTATTTATTTATTTATTTATTTATTTATTTATTTGTTTAATCTGGCGGAGTTAAGGACATCAGGCCTTCTCTACCACACCACCAGAATACATGTACAAAAAACAAATGCAGAGAGAAGCAAATAGGGAGTTATCTAATCACATACTTAACACAGACAAAGATAATTATTTGACACAAAGTGGGTCAAGAAAAAAACACATAGGAATAAATTAACTTTAAAAATACAATTTCAGTTTTAATTAATTAATTAGTTGTATATTTATGTATTTGTTTAATCTGGCGGAGTTAAGGACATCAGACCTTCTCTACCACACACCAGAATACATAGTATACAAAAACAAATGCAGAGAGAAGAAGCAAATAAGAAATGGAAATAAAATTACAGATACAAATACAGAAGCACAAATGTAAAAAGAGTGAGAGAAAAAAATAAAATATGTATACTAGTAGGAAAATATGATCACAATGGGCACGAAAGATACTAATACAGTATATTGTTTTCCTAATATATTAGTGATTGAGAAAAATGATTAAATATCTAGAAGTAAGTAGCTAACTGTGCAAAAATAAACCGGAGAAAAACAGTAACAATTTCGAAATATCTGCAGTAGGATAAATTAGAATACTCAGTTTACTGTATTGTACTCTACGCAGTAAGAAAATGCTTAATGAATTTGTTTTTGAATACCGTTAAATTCCGACAGTCTCTGATGTCTCTGGGTAGGGTATTCCACAAGCGCGATAGCGAGATTGTGTATAATGATGAATACGATGATGTCTTATGTGTTGGTATGGCTAGTATGCGGCTATTTTGCGTGCGTGTGAAGAGATTGTAATACGATGATAGATAACTGAAGCCGGAGGCAAGGTAGGTAGGTGTAGAAGTGTGAAGGACTTGGAAAAGGAGAACGAGGAAATGAAAATTTCTACGTTCGTTAAGCCGTAGCCAGTTTAGAGTTTGGAAGGATGGGGTAATGTGGTCAGCGCGATGGACATCGCAAACGAAGCGAACGCAAGAATTATTATGAACACGTATTCTTTGCGACTGGTTGACATTGAGGTCAGTCAGTAGAAAATCACAATAATCAAAGTGGGGCATTACTAGAGTTTCTACTAGTATTTTTTTGAGTGATAACGGGAGAAATTTTCGAAGGCTGTTTAAGGAATGTAGTATAGAAAACAGTTTTTTGATAATATGAGTTTCTTGGTTATTCCAGTTTAAATCCACATCGAAATAAACACAAAGGTTTTTAATACAGGAAGCAAAAGGGATTATTGTGTCATTTAATTTGACTGGAGGAGTGAAGTAATGTTGGATAATAGACGTTGATGTCCCACTAGGATTGCTTGTGATTTTCTTGCATTGAGAGTAAAACCGAACTTTCGATGCAAGAAAATCAAAAGCAATCCTAGTGGGACATCAACGTCTATTAGGGTAATGGGATTAAATAAATACAATTTTCTGTAAGATTTAAATGTTTCCAGAACATTTCGGTTAGGCCTACTTCTTTCTGTCCACCTCTAATGTGATCGTACACCTTTCGTTCATCGTCACATCATCCACAAATTTAAGTCCACATACATTGTGTCCAGCTTCAACAAGGGTCTTTGAATATAATGTCCAGTGTCATGTAGGTAACAAACATTTTTGTCACCGTGTGTTTTCGGTAACAGACATTTTCGGTCACTGTAAAAACTCGTTGCTTTACAGTCTGTCCCTTTGCACAATTTGAAAGACACATTCGATGATCTATTGGACACCATCCATGATGGGGTAATAGTAATATGCGTTACAAGAGCTGTATGTTGAAGTTTTCATGTTCGAGGAAAAGTTTGAAAAAGCGAAACGTAGTTGAGCTTTTTTAATTTCCGAGAATTGAAAGAAAACATACCGCTCGTGTATCGTACATTATTTTGTGCGGAGTTCGTTTATTACATATCTGAAAGAGGAATTTCTAATTAGTTGCAATGAAATCTCCATCTTGGTTTCTGTTCAATGACGGAAAATTTGCAAAACAAAAATTTCTATCTTCAACATTGTTGCTTTAAAATGCTTTCTGTGTTTACTATACTCCAGCAGGCCGTGATATACGTCTGTCTTTTTTTTCCCCCCAGTCTATGATGAGTCTGGAATCTTGTTGATTTTTTCACGGCTTCCTTAATGTTACTTGCATCACGAATGCTGTAACTTTAGTGGAGTTGTAGAGTTTACTTAATCTTTGCAAATATTTAAAAACAATAATTAACAGTGCAATTTAGGTGAAATTGCAGTGGTAAGTTTCCAATTTATAATCATTACTACATTGAACGTCTCTAAAAATAATATGTTAAAAGCCTAAAGCAGTAAAATCAATATGTCACTTAAGCGGTAAGGAGAGGGAAATTGTTGTGTGTGTTAGGTTGGGAATACTGAATGTGGAATTTTAGACTTTCCGCGGATTGGTTTGTGCGGAAACCAAGCAAATACGCACGATCTCGCACAAACGATGTTGCAATTTACATAGAAACTACTTTTATCATAGGACGTCAAGCCACAGGTAAGGGACGAGGTCTTTTACCACCTTTTGGTCCTGAAATTTGGAACGTATATAATCTGGTAATAAACAGGACGCAACCCACAAACAACTATGTTTAAGGTTGGCATTCTCATTTCCAGGGAATGTTAGTTACACGTCATGCGACTTTGTGGAAGTTTCTAGAACATACCCAGAAAGATGAAAGGAATAATTCTGTGTTAATATTAAAACTAGCTGAAGGTCACGGCAGTTCCAATATTCTATAAAAAAAGTTGCGTATGAAATCATCATCGAATTGAAAAAATTGTTGGCAGATATCAAGAATATAAAAGAAACAATGATATTCATTAGTACCTGTGTGCCTTGAGTCACAAAATTAAATTATACGCACTGGAACCTGAAGGTGAAAACCAGCAACTGTAAGAAATAATAAGAACTTTTTGCGGAAATTTGAACCTTGTATTAGTAAGGAACAATATGAAATCATTGTAACAAATTCCAGTTTGTATTAATATAGCCTAGTGTCGCTTATAACAAATAAATTCAGACGCAATTAAAAATTGTGTGAACTAAAATAAACTGTGACCAAAAAAAAAAAAATGCATTTACCAAAAATAGTGCGAACGAAACCTACAGTGGACATAGTTTGAATAACCAAAAGTGGGGTAGATAAAAAATGAGATGAACATAAATTTTAGTGCTGGGTGATCAAAAAAATTGGTTGCCTTAATGTTTATTATCCAACTGTCTGGGGTTCGATTTAAATACGTATGCCCAATGAACGGAGTGAAATGTTGTATGAATAACAGCCAATCTTCCAATAATAATAATAATAATAATAATAATAATAATAATAATAATAATAATAATACTTTTTTATTTTTATTTTTTATTTTATTTACTTATATTTAATGTGCTGTACAACAGCCAGAGGCCAATTACAGTTCAGCACAAACAATATAACAAAAACATTGGCAATAATATACAATAAAAGTACAAAGAAATAATTAAATTAATGGCAATTAATTAAAATGATAATTAACAAATGAAATAATGGAATCATAAATCAAGAATGGAATCATATAAAATAGTATTATAAATATATACAAGATCATAATACAACGACAATAATGATATTGAATGGACGGAATAAAATGGATGACTAAACTACATAGCATAATGAGTTTAAAAGTAATTGTATTTGAAAATGAAAGGATGGAATCAAGTAAATTATTAAATAACAAAATTATATAAAAGTTAGCAAGAATAATATTAAAATACATATTTAAACAAAAGATATAAATGAAACTGATATAAAATTTCAAAGTATGTACTACACATTAAATGGATCCAAGTTTGATCCGTGCAAATTAGCATATTTTATACATCTTCAGACCGGAGAGAGAGATTTAGAATTTCTATTGTAAAACATTTTATGATATCTTAAACCCTTAGCAGGAGTACGAAGACTGATATTGCTTTGGAAAGATTCACAATCAATATCACCCTTAAGAACTTTACAAAAAAATAAATAATCAAGATCTTGACGTCTGGCAAATAAACTACAGCAATTAAAATATTTGCAGTTAATCTCATATTTATAATCATCAGAATTAGGTAAAAATCTATAAGAACACATAATAATAATAATAATAATAATAATAATAATAATAATAATAATAAAATAATAATAATAATAATAATAATAATAATAATAATAATAATAATAATAATAATAATAATAATAATAATAATAGGCCTACAGTTATCGTAAAGATCATACTTACTTTTTCACCGACTGAATTATTTATTGATAATTATTTATCTGGGCTGTGTAGACCTATCATAAAACAGATCAGAGGACGGAAATGGAAATGAATTGGCCACACACCACACTAACCTACAGCAAGGCATTTTTGACTAGAACCCACAGTGAAGTAAAAGAAAAGGCCTATGTGGAGACTGATTATTGAGAAGGAACTGAAAGAAGTGAGAAGTGAAAAAGACTTGGAGAGTGGTAAAGGTTGTGGTAAGGGATGAAGCCCGATGGAGGAATTTCGTTATTCCGCAGAGAATTATTATTATTATTATTATTATTATTATTATTATTATTATTATTATTATTATTATTATTATTATTATTATTACTACTACTACTACTACTACTACTACTACTACTACTACTACTACTACTACTACTACTACTACTACTACTACTACTACTACTACTGGCTCTGTAGTTTGGGAAGGTCCTTAATCTAAATCCTTAATGAAAATACGGTCAAATTCTATGATATGTGGTCATTGCTGTAGTTTGAAACAAACTTTAAGAGGTACTGTTGAAATCTCCTTAGTCAGGCTAGACTCTTTATGGACTCGTACTGTACTACTTTTCCAAGGTCATGCAATCGCCTCTGCAGACCTCCTTCCAGATCGCAGCCACAATTGCATGTAAGACAAGAAATTAAACGCTGACATTGGTGGCTCAACACTTTTTAGGAACAAAAGCCTAGGAACTCTTTTACTGGAAGAATATTCCTTTTCTTAATGTAGGTATCGTTCATTGCAGTAATGCTTATTCACATTCTTTAGTTGAAATTGGAATAGAATCTATAATATGTAGCTGGACTCAAGATTCATGAACACACGAAAAGTAACATTATTTCCTTTCTCTAGCAAACTCCTAGCATTATGTTTGACTGTCTGAGTGAGTTTTAAAATTAGTGAATCAGTGCAGCAGAATTCTTCAGGCGCTTCATCATAAAATTACTGTTACGCGAAGGCATCTACGCAAGTTTTGAAATTAGGGAATCAGTGTAGCAGGTTTCTTGAGGCGCCATTCCATGAAGTTAGGGTTAATTAAATAAATAAGACGGCGGTATGCAAGCTTGAAATTTGCAAATCACAACTACTCCTGAAGTGCCAGACCATGGTTTTCGATAAAACAACGAATGGACAAGCCTTTAAGTGAAGGATATGAAATGTCAGCCGCTACTTTTATATTGTATGTATTTATTTACACTGCAAGTGGGCAAGCACCCGGTGGCAGTGGTATACACAATATAAACAATACACAATAAAATTACAATTATATACACAATACAATAAGAATACACAATACAATTTAACACAATAATTGCAGTAAATAATAATACATAAAATAACCTAATTAATAAGTGAACCTAATTTTACAATACAACCAACATAAGTTTGACATTGGTACTGATAATAGTCTTTCACTTTACTCTAATCTCACTCACTGTAGTGGCACTATGACGCATTTCACTAACACTTTAGGACACATTTCGCTGACACTATAGAACACATTTCATTGACGCTATAAATTATCACTGATCGGAACTATTCACTGCACTGTAAAACCATAACTTCACTGACTCACCTCGCTTCACTGATACAACAGCTCAAATAAAACAAATACTTACTCCCTTATGCATACTTATAAACAGAACTACATTTAAGCTAAACATTTCTAGTCTATGACCCTCTTACACGCTATTTTTAAATAATTTACAATTAAAACCAAGGGAGTAACCCGTCAGGCTAAATAAATACATGTCACCTTAAAAAATTAAATGTTAAATGTCACCTTAATTTTAATTTACACTTCATACACAACTTTTTAATTTATTCTTGAATCTCCTGAAGGAAGGACAGCCCTTATGCAATATATTAAAATCAAATTGTTTTTCAATTAGCTAACATGCTACATTTAAAAGTTTATCAAAGATTATTTAAACGTAATGAATATATTTTTGAGTGGATATATTTTTTACGGTACAGTAACAGCGAGGTTTTTGTTTTAGACGGTACGGCGTACCGACTCGTACTGGCCAACTACTGCACTGCATATGGTCAAAAAGATGCCGCATAAGGCATTGTATCTCAAGTCATTAAAAACGGACAATTATTTATGTCCTTTACTTATTAACCATAGCGTACTCCGCGGCCAAAAGTCTATCTGATGAATTTTATGTTAATCTTAACAGATCTTCATTGCCCTTTGTCAAAATGTAATGCTAAATTATGCGTTTTGTTTAAGGACTTTTTATTATAGAAGTATGTCTATAAAGACCTTCACGAGTGTCACAAAACGTTCAAATAAAGCACTCAGATATAAAAACGTCATTTTAACCAAGAATCTCCTCATAGAAAATTGTGTGAAGACGAAAATGTTAGAAATAAGTGTCTTGTCAGTCATTCGACAACAACAGGCGAAAATACAATCCAAGAAGAGAAAGAGAACAATAGAAAAGAGGGTGCAGGGAAGGAAAAAAACTTTTAGCATGTCATTAAAAGAAAAACACAGAACAGAAAACTCCATAGAAGTAACGAGCCAATATTCTTGTATTTTCCTTCTTCCAACTTGATGAAAATGAACTCCTAAAACTAAAGACGATGATTCTGAAGGGGCTGGGATTTAACGGAATTGGAAGGGGATGTAATCTCTCAGGGATAAGGATACAAAAAGTTGAAGGACTCGTTTGGAAATGCAATTTTTCCTGAATACGAGGTGCTGTGGATAAGTTGACACTAACAGCTATTCTTCTATGTGATGTCTTATTGTTTAGAAAGTTAAACCTTCGATTTTGGATGAAATAACCGAAGATTCTTTAGTCCTTCTTAGCTTCAAATGTAAAGTAAGGACATGAATTTATGATTGTGTATATGTCTTTATTATATGTTCTACACAATAGCTTCTATACGACAGTTTTATGTTGAGTTTCCTCTAATGAATGTCTCATTGCCGAACTAATTAAAAGGCCTTTATGCTACCAGAAAGACACACATTTACACATACAAAACAATATTTACAGGTGTATTTAGGGGACAGGTGGAATAATATGTTGTTCTTAACCAAAACATCTAATTAAATAAAAATACAGTGTTACTTTAAATGATTTTTCCGATTACAAACCTGAATAACTATCGTTAGGAGACACTTAGAAATATGATATTGGTATCAATGTAAAGAGAAATTCAAATATTTTTTGTTTTCCATTCGGTTAAATCACATGTGCTGCTCTTAAGTCATCAAAAATTAGGAAACATGAATTTTGTATCAACAGAAACATAAACTCCAACATTTTTTTTTTAATTTTCACTGGAAAACATGAAACATAAAGAGAAACATTTGGTTCACAACCGTAAGTAAGTCACATGTGCTCAATGTGAGCTCCTTATGTCACAAGACACACATCAATTTCCTGTCATACACGTTGTACCATTGAACCATCCACCAGTGCAATGACCTCTGTGATGCGGACATGAAGATCCTCAATGATAGGTGGTAATGGTGGCTGATACACTTGTTGTTTTATAAAAACCCACAGAAAAAAATCACAAGAAGTGAGGTCGGGGGAACGTGGAGGCCAATGCAAACATTCTAAATCTTCACGGCCAGCACGTCCAATCCATCTTCTTGGAAATCGTGTGTTCAGTTCGTTTCTGACATCTAAGTGGTAATGGGGTGGTGCCCCATCCTGCTGAAAAATGAGACCTTCGATGTCCTGTTCCAGTTGTGAAGAAGCCACAATTGTAACATGTCTAGGTACCAATTACGAATACTGGGCCCACTGGGTGGATCAACACCAAATTTTCTTCTAAAATTGCGTTGTACAGTGACAACAGACTGGGATATGTGAAAATCTAGCACACTAAATGCCCTCCTGTCTTCGTTTGTAGCCATTTTTCTGTTATATCGTCTCCTAGCAACGAAATTAATAAATATGCGACAGGTTCACCAATATAACAAAAATATTTCAGTTTCTCTTTCCATTGATACCAATATCATGTTTTTAAGCGTCTCCTAACATAGTTATTCAAGTTTATAATCGGAAAGATCATTTATAGTAACACTGTATAACTTTACTTTTAATTATAAGTAATTTATTTCTTAGTTAATATAATATTATTCTCATACATGAGACCATAGAAAATTTAAGAACGTCATTGGAAAAATTTCCCTTGAAGAAATAAGATATTAATTGAATCTTATCCATATACTTCATACAATATACAATTCGATGGGGTTCGAGTAAAGAAGGTAAAGTCATTTTTTGTGTAAATGTAGTTTTATTCCCCAGGTGAATACAAAAGTTAAATTCTACAAGTTGGTGTGCAAAAAAGAAAATAATACTAGCATTTAATGCGACTCATTTAATTTGAAAATGGATTGCAATAGGAGTCCGAAGTTTAATTTTCATTTATCTCAAAACTCTTTTTTTATGACTTATCCCCTTAACCCAAACACCATAGAATTATAGAATTTAATTGAGAAAATTTCCATCAAGAATTAAGGTAATAATTGAATAGTATTCTCATAGGCTACTTGAGAAAATAGACCTACCTCTAAATGAGGTTCTGGCTGATATGTAGAGTATAAGTTATTTATTATCAGGCAGTACATCTCACTTGACGGTATGTGTCAGAGGAAAAACAATAATTGTTTGTATGCATCTGAAGTCTGATTAGTGTAATTAACTAGCCAGCAATGTTTGCAATGGAGGGGCTTAATTGCCTCAATTATATTTTAATGTAAAATTTCTACCTCGGGACTAGGAGAGATGGCGGTGCACAACTTCTAATCACTAGATTGTGCACCAATATGCCAGGGTTAAATCCCAAATCTCTCCGCAGTGCATATGAAGAGAAGGCATATGTCACTGTTGATAGTGATTCGTCCGTTGGACGGAGACGTTAAGCGTGGCGGCCCCCTTGTTGCTATGTGACAGGAGTAGGCTACGTGCCGGCACCGAGTTTCCCCTTCTTCCTTCCTTAATTTCATTATCATCCTCATCCATTCCCTACTCTACACTTTCACATACACTCATCCTAGTATATGACATAACTCTTCACAGATACACATCATACATAACGTGGCCCGCCGAAGTGGTGTGGAACTTGAATATGGCTCATAGTCCTGCCATCTATTCGCAGTATGCGGAACCCTAATCACGCAAGTGAAGTGGGTAGGCATTAGAGGCGCACACACATAAATTAGGTCCTTTTAGTAATTTTTATTAACTCCTGTTTCAGTAACAGGAAACAAAAACATACAAGAAGGTGAGTGAATAATAATATTATCATTATGATTATCGTTAGTATTATTATCATTATCATTGTTATTACCGGTACTTAAAATGTTGGATTTGTTATTGTTACAACTATTATTGCTATCGTTATTATTACTTACTAACTTACAAATGGCTTTTAAAGAACCCGAAGGTTCATTGCCGTCCTCACATAAGCCCGTCATCTGTCCCTATCCTGTGCAAGATTAATCCACTCTCTATCATCATATTCCACCTCCCTCAAATACATTTTAATATTATCCTCCCATCTACGTCTCGGCCACCCCAAAGGTATTTTTCCTTCCGGCTTCCCAACTAACACTCTATATGCATTTCTGGATTCGCCCATACGTGCTACATGCCCTGCCCATCTCAAACGTCTGGATTTAACGTTCCTAATTATGTCAGGTGAAGAATACAATGCGTGCAGTTCTGTGTTGTGTAACTTTCTCCATTCTCCTGTAAATTCATCCATTTTAGCCCCAAATAGTTTCCTAAGAACTTTATTCTCAAACACCCTTAATCTCTGTTCCTCTCTCAAAGTAAGAGTCCATGTTTCACAACCATAAAGAACAACCGGTAATATAACTGTTTTATAAATTCTAACTTTCAGATTTTTTGACAGCAGACTAGGTGACAAAAGCTTCTCAACCGAATAATAACACGCATTTCCCATATTTATTCTGCGTTTAATTTCCTCCCGAGTGTCATTTATATTTGTTACTGTGCTCCAAGATATTTGAATTTTTCCACGTCTTATTATTATTATTATTATTATTATTATTATTATTATTATTACTACTACTACTACTACTACTACTATTACTATTGTTATTATTATTATTATTATTATTATTATTATTATTATTATTTGTTAATGTAATTTTTATTTTTACAATGAAAAAGAGACCCGTTTATAACGACGTCCCAATTTCATTATGCATTTCCAATAGGAAGCTTGTCAACGTAATGTGTGTGGGCCTTGATGAACCAGATCTGCGGAAGACCGATAAACTGCTATTTAATTCATGTGATGCCGTATAAACAGAGGTACAACACTGCAGGGATTCACGACCGTATCCATGGAAACCAATGTTCTGCGTTCTGACGTCACGAATATCAGCGAACGGCGAAGTCCACGTGGATTTCGTGCAAACAAAATATAAAGACAAGAGAAGGAAAACAGACGTAAACTTTACTTGATGAATTTGGTGATATTCTAGAAAATAAAACTTTTTTTGTTCTTTTTTTTTTATTTTTCGCATTGCAATCTCTTCCAAGATGGCTCAACTCTTATTCTTTTTTTTTTCTTGACTCTTTCTAAAAGGCTCTTTTTACAGTATAAGGACACAATTTGCGTGGATGGTTGATGAGTGGATAAACAATTTGGGCTGACTGCAAACTCCAGTTACGAGTTAGATCTGCTAACGAGACAGTGAAGGGAGGGACTGAATTAAAGTAGAAATGCTTTACTTCTTCTTTTATACCTCTCTCTCTCTCTTTCTCTCTCTCTCTCTTCTGTACTTTTTTTCTCTCTTAAGCTGTTCTATTTTCATGCTTCTTTTATTCGATTTTATAGACAACTTTCAATACTTCCGTACCCTGTTCTCTATTAGTAGTTGTCCTTCGTTTAAAGGTAGAGCAAAAGCAGTTTGATTTTTGTGTTACGTTCATATCGTAATTCATAGCTTGTCGTGATCTCATAAAATAGACCTATAGGATTCATTTATTCTTCAAGGAACGACCACTCATATAAATTGAGGGAAAGAAGACAGAGGACGGACACTGGAAAGTTTTCTTTTCTCAATCATACTATCAGGGACTGGAATGCTTTACCTGCAGACTTACTAAAGGCTTTACCAACAACCAAAAATGTATTTAAAAATAGGCTTAAGGACTTTATTAATAGACGGTAATTATACACAGTATTTAAAGAGTGTAATTGATATTTTGTTATTGAAGTGTTGTATCAGTGAAGAAATATGTTGTGTCAGTGAAGCGTGTTGTGTAAATGAAATGTGTTCCTGTCAGTGAAGCTTTATAGTTTATAGTGGCAGTGCAGAGTATTTGAACAGTGAAATGTTTTTGAAGTGTTAGTGAAATCAGGATAGAATCAGTGAAATGTGTCGTAGTTCCAGTGCAGTGAGTGAGTTGACAGCGAAATGAGTGTAGTGCTGAAAGGTACTTGTGCAGATATGAACATAATATCATACTCGTGGGTTTTAGTTCGAACTTAGGGTTAAGATACAAATTAGATTTACTTTAAATGTTATTTTAAGTGATCGTGCTTCATTTAATTTAGGATGTTCCCTGTTATTATTATTATTATTATTAACTATTGTTAGTATTAATTATTAGTGTTATTAATTGTATTTTTATTAATTGTGTTTATTATTGTCAATTGTGTTTATTATTGTCATTATTGAGTGTAATTAGTTACCACTGCCACCGGGTATATACCCATTGCAGTGTGAATAAATACATACCTACAGTACATACATCAGTACTAAAATATAACGAAAATTGTTCTTATATTGACCAATTTGAGGTATTCTTGGAAGTCGCACAATAATTCATTTGTTATTTAGTTAATACAGTAACAATATTTAACCTTTAGTTCAGTTGAAATGGTTGTGGGGGTTTTGCTGGTATTGTTAAGCTTCGTGGGTTTTAAATTGGTAAGTTCCCATGGACTCATGCGTATGAGATTGGATATGACATGTAGCATAGAAGTAATATGCGGAAATGAGGTCAAAATGAAAAGAAACTGTGCAAATAATTATTGCAAACGTTTATGTAACAGAAAAATGGACTTTTAAGAATATTTCTTGCATTGTGCATTATAATTAATCTTATTTCATGTTGTAATGTATATTTGTACTTTATTCATTCATAGTTTACTGAGCTAGATCTTGCACTGCAAACCCAGCATTCTCCAATCTTTCCTATTTTCTGCCTTTCTTTTAGATTTCTACTTAGCCCATTAATTAATACGTCCGGAATCTTTTACCGTGGAAAGATTCATCATACCATGTTTGCAGTTTTCCTTGGGGAAGATAAATGCGGTAGCTTAGCGTTGCTTTCCGCACACCACTCTCTCTTTCGCATCTTTAAAGATCCAAGGGAGTCCCAGCGTCAAGGTGATGAGAGTGGATTTGACTAATTAGGCCCTCCGGACTTCTCCGAAATTCACCGCAAGTGTTAAATATCAGTTGTATTAGGATCTTTGACCAGATAAGAGAACAGGAAATCCCAATTAGCCTCTGCCCCCCTTATATTATTTCCATGTGCTTAATGTAGGCCTATATGATTTTACTTTTTACGTTGCCAAGAACAGGCTTCGGCTTTTTCGTGACTTATCTAATTATAAATTAGAAGATTAAAATTTAATTTAAAAGAGCTTAATAAATACAGTATGTTGTTATTATTATTATTATTATTATTATTATTATTATTATCTTGCTTGATTCTAAATTATATTTTCATGGCCATGTGCAAAGTATTTATACCCATTAATTAAGAATGCTTGGTTTAATTAGATCTATAACTTATTATTTTTCCACTCCTATATGTCCAATAATTTTATACTGTACGTTGCATTGGTTAGATCCAAGCTTGAATATGCCTCTGTTCTATGGAACTCCATTACTTCCACTGAGGGCTAAATTGAAGAACATTCAAAGAAAATTTATTTCCTTGTGTTCTTATAGATTTTTACCTAATTCCGATGATTACAAATATGAGATTAACTGCAAATATTTTAATTGATGTAGTTTATTTGCCAGACGTCAAGATCTTGATTATTTATTTTTTTTGTAAAGTCATTAAGGGTGATATTGACTGTGAATCCTTCTTAAGCAAAAACCGGTCTTCATATTCCTGCTAAGGGCTTAAGATTTCAAAAAATCTTTTATAATAGAAATTTTAAATCTCCGGTCGCTAGATGTATAAAACGTGCTAATTTGCATGAATTGAACTTGAATCCATTTAATATGTAGTATATATACGTTTTGGAGTTTTACGTCACTTGTTTTTAAATTATGTGTTTTGTTTTGATAAGTATTATAACATTATTCTCGTTATCTTCTGTATCATTTGTATTATATTCATTTATATTATTCCATCCTTTCATTTTCAATTATCATTATTTTAATAATTACTTCAATGTACTTTAATAATCCATGTATAGTGGGTCCCTATCACCACGGCATGGCGCGTCCTCGGGTTGCGGATAGAGGAGACGGCCTCCAGATATGGAGGGTAGCTGCGAATATATTGAATAAGCAGTCGTGGACAGCCGATGAGGGGTGGTCCTCCAGCTTGGGGGTTGGGCGAAGGGTTAACAACCCATCACCGTAAAAAACAGCTTGTTACGAATCCATGCAATAAGCCTCGGAATGGGAGTGATACTCTTTCACGACTAATCTTGCACAGGATAGGAATCGATGGCGGGCTTACGTGAGGCGACAATGAACCTGCGGGTTCCTTAAAAGCCATTTGTAATTAAGTAAGTACTTACTGGGCTGCTGAACCTGGGCCTGCGTTCGAGCTTGGGTTGGATCCCCCTTTGGTCTTTGGTTTCTTCCGAGGTTTTCCACAGCCGTGTGACTGAAGCCGGATGGTCTATGGCGAGTCCTCGGCATCAACCCCTTTGATTTGATTACTCCCCCTTTGATTTGATTACTCCCCCTTTGATTTGTTTACCTGGTTGCGTTTTTCCGAGGTTTTCCCCAACCAAAAGGCAAATGCCGGGCAATATTTTGGCGAATCCTCAGACCTCACCTCATCTCACTACATCTCTCCAAAATATTGTAAAAAATTGCTCAAAATTGTAGAAAATTACTAAATAATTGTAAAACTGTAAAAATTTGTAAAAATTGTAATTGTAATATTGCAAAATTTTGACTTGTTCCACATCTTAAAGCTTCATTGCTCATGTAAGATCTATGGAATAAAATGAATGAATGAATGAATGAATGAATGAATGAATGAATGAATGAATGAATGAATGAATGAATGAATGAATGAATGAATGAATGAATGAATGAATGAATGAATGAATGAATGATGTTTTTGTAATGAATTGTCTTATGCTGAACTGTTATTGGCCCCTGGCTGTTGTACAGCACATTAACTATTAGTAAATAAATAAATTATTATTATTATTATTATTATTATTATTATTTAATATTTAATTATTTAATTGACAATAAATTATATTTTCACAATCACATTGATTATATTTATAACCATGCAATAAGAATGTTAGGAATAATTCGGTCAATTACTTATTCTTTTTCAACACCTGACTCTCATTTAATACTATACGATACATTAGTGCGATCGAAACTCGAATATGCGTCTGTAGTTTGGAACTCTATTACTAGTTGTGATTCGGCAAAACTTGAAAATATTCAAGGGAAATTCATTTCATTATGTTCGTACAGATTCCTGCCTAATAACTCTGGGCATAACAATGATAAAAAATGCGAGCACTTTAAATGTCGAAGCCTGTATGCCAGACGTCATGATTTCGATTACTTATTCTTATGTAAGGTCCTTAAATGTGACATTAATTGTAAATCTTTCTTAAACAGTGTCAGCCTTCGTATTCCTATGGAGGACATGAGACATCACAAACTCTTCTATATTAGAAATTCTAAATCTTCCTCGCCGGTCTCCAGATGTATTAAACATGCTAACATACATGTAGGCGATTTCGATCCATTCAATGTATAGAAGTATTAGAATAAGGCAATGTCTTTGCTAATATTATTTGCATAATCCTTATACACAAATTGATAGTACGAATCCCTAATAATTTAAAGTTTTAATTCTTGTAAATTAATTATTGTAATCTATGTTCTTTATTTTGTTGTAACTCAAGTATTTAATTTGTACCATAGTTGTTCATTTTAATGTATTAATTGTATCACTTTGCTGGACTTTTATTGGCCTATGGCTGTTGTCCAGCACATAAATAAATAAATAAATAAATAAATAAATAAATAAATAAATAAATAAATAAATAAATAAATAAATAAATAAATAAGTAAGTAAGTAAATAAGTAAGTAAGTAAATAAGTAAGTAAATAAGTAAATAAATAAATAAGTAAGTAAGTAAATAAGTAAGTAAATAAGTAAGTAAGTAAATAAGTAAGTAAATAAATAAATAAATAAATAAATAAATAAATAAATAAATAAATTTAAATTCTTTCCCTGCCATTACAATAAATTTTGACATTATCGTGGACGGAATTATACAAACAGAAACGTAGGCTATTCAGTGTTCATTTATAATCGTCAGTTTTATTTGTTCCGTCTCTGTTACTTTATGGCACCAAATCGCTATCAACTTAAATCTTGCAAGAGTAGTAAAAACAAAAATCTATACAATTCTGCATTGATCGTGCAGTTTTAGAATGGATAGGCCTGCTCTCGCTCCTCGAGGTCACACAAAGTTATGTACGTTTATCTTGTGCGATATGTAAATTTCACCTGCATGTCTCGAGTTGTAAAACTGTGTGGTATGACTTCTGCAAGTTATGTAGTAATAAAAGTTATTTCCCCCCCCCTTATTTTAAGTGCGCCCTACTGTCACGTTATATCCCATTGCAGGGTTGTGTTGCTCTGTCATTGGAGTTTCAAAACTTGTACCCTGAGAAGGAAACGTAATAAATGAATTAAAACTTTTCCTACTTGTATTGATCCTCGCTTAAAAGCGACTTCCATGCCATGTTTTCTGGAACATTATTTATAACAAATTTATATCCACATCATTAAGTTTGTGAAAGTAAGTCATTAAGGTGGCACACTAAAAAATAAGCGACACATATTTTGGTTCCACAGGTATCATTTTATCTTTAAATAAATTACAGTCAGTTCCAAAAGTTATTGGTAAAGTTCGTTTCACATTGGTAATGCATTTAGTGAAAACTAGAAAATAAATTCTGAAAATAAGCCAGTTTAAAATACATAGCACGAAAAATATAAGGAAATGTTACGAAAAAAAGTCTGTAATTTATTTGTGCGAGATCATGTGTATTTGCTTGGTTTCCGCACAAAACCAATCCGCGGAAAGTCTAAAATTCCACATTCAGTATTCCCAACCTAACACACATAACAATTTCCCTCTTCTTACCGCTTAAGTGACATATTGATTTTACTGCTTTAGGCTTTTAACATATTATTTTTAGAGACGTTCAATATAGTAATAATTATAAATTGGAAACTTACCACTGAAATTTCACCTAAATTGCACTGTTAATTATTGTTTTTAAATATTTGTAAAAATTAAGTAAACTCTACAACTCCACTAAAGTTACTGCGTCCGTGATGCAAGTAACATTAAAGAAGCCGTGAAAAAATCAACAAAATCCCAGACTCATCATAGACTGGGGGGAAAAAAAGACAGACGTATATCACGGCCTGCTGGAGTATAGTAAACACAGAAAACATTTTAAAGCAACAATGGTTAAGACAGATGTTTTTGTTTTGTAAATTTGCCATCATTGAACAGAAACCAAGATGGAGATTTCATTGCAACTAATTAGAAATTCCTCTTTCAGGTATGTAATAAACGATCTTCGCACAAAATAATGTACGATACACGAGAGGTATATTTTCTTTCAATTCTCGAAAATTAAAAAAGCTCAACTACGTTTCGCTTTTTCAAACTTTTCCTCGAACATGAAAGCTTCAACATACCGCTCTTGTAACGCATATTATATTGCATTCTAACTAGCGAGCCTGTAATAAAAATAGATGACGGTGAGTAAGTCAGCAAATAAAATAATGAAAACAGATGTATAATATCGAAATTAAGTACTGCTCATTTCCTAAGTGTCTTAAATACTGCGTTTTTGGCAGAATTACTACCAAACAATCACATAATTATCTCGCAAACGGTTTATTTCGAAATGAACTTCTTTCATTTCTAAAGTGTTCCACACTGTGCTATTGCGATAGTATGTATTGTTTTCTTACTATCGATTGTTTTATTGTTCAAAGTTTGTTACTACAGATAGTCCGACATAAAAGGATTACATTTCTTCAGAAAATGTTGCACCAGACAGATGATGGAATTGAATTTGTCTCTCATTTTGTATCCAGGAGTGAAGCCGCTTTCCATCTTTCTGGCACCGAAAATCGACACAACTGCAGAATTTTGGAATGTGAAAACCCACACTTATGTTATTGAACATGAGCGTAACGACTCAACTTGAATCCTGACTTCCAAATTTTTTATTGGGCAATTCATTTTTGAGGATACAATAACAGGGATGACTTACTTGAGCACGCTGAGAAATTACATCGTTCCTGGAATATCTCCTACCTTAACCAAGATTTTCCAGGGAGACGGATTTGAAGAGCATGTCTCACTTCATGGTCTTATAGGTCACCAAACATGACACTTTTGATGCTGATCTTCGACAGAGAATGCAAGCTACTTGTGAAACTGTGTCATTGGGAATTGTATAAACACCTGGAGAAAATTACTGGAGTATCTCTTAGACATTTGTTGGGATACAAGCGAAGCACATTTGGCTGGTAACACTGGAAAATAGCAAAATAAGCAATGTATGACTAATTTTGTACCGCCGATGACGAATATGAGAGTAAAAATGGACGCAATGGTGTGGTTTTCAATGTAGGCTATAGCATATATCTGAGATTACTCATTTCAGAAAGAGCGTCATCAGTTCTCGGTCAAGGTTACAGCAAATCCACAAGTAAAACAAAAAAAAAAGAAGAGTTTGATAAACTATTGAACCAATATCATCACTGTGCATATTCTGGAAATTTGTAAGTTGAAAGGTTAGTGTTTTCCCTTATGTTTCCACATTTACCATGTAAATACCTCACACAATATGAATATAACAGCAATGAAAACATATTAAAAACTGAGGACTATCGTCAAACAAATGACTACCGTAATAACATAACCTAATTTTTTTTTCTGTAGACGTTTAACGCCACGTGGCGTTAAAACGCTACTGAGTACTTGATAACATTACACGCCTGTTTCTCTAACATTTTCAAACGTTATAGATAGCAAATATTTTTTCTGCATAAAAGAATGTTTAAGGATCACGAAAATATATAGTTCATTGTAGTTATTATTTGCTCAACACACAAAATAAAATATTGCCTCTTACCTTGATTTAAGAACAGCTTTTCACTATCATCAGTTCATCACAGAACAGCAAAATTATGGAATATCATGTCACTCGTAAATGTCAGCGGACAGCTAGTAACTCATTTCATCACTACATGGCAAGCTAATGCAGACTGCAGTAGTTCACTTCCGAAATGTGGTGTCGTTAACAAAAATTAATAGAGTGGCGTTAAAGATATACATGACGTTATTTCTCTCTGGGACCTTATAACCATAGGTAATATCATACAATAGAACCAGAACATTTTAATAACTAAGATACTGTTCTCTTTTGTCTTTTTGTCTCATTTAAACACTTATAATGATATTTATTTCAATGATGTATGTTATTCAAAGTTACGAAATCTTTCCACGCCGACCAAATGCTATTTCGAGAATGATGAGCGAGACTCGAAGAGCACGAGAATGACGAGACGAGACTCGAAAGACAAATGCAACGAACACAGCGAGCGAGAGCGGCAGTTAGTTTTGTTCATCTCTAATATTAATCTCACTTACATTTCAAATTTATTTCAATCGGTAATTATGTAGGGAATTATAGGATGGGGTAGCTCATTTATATCCAATTTTAATCCATTTTATTTATTACAGAAGAAAATAATTAAAACATGTCTTCATAAATCTATTGATTTTCCATCTCAAAAATTGCTTTTAGACTTTAATGTTCTTAACATACAACAAATTTATTATATAGTATTAATAAAATTCGTACATAAAAATCGAAATAATTTTGAATTCTATTCTCATAGTTATTAAACACGAGGTCTGAATTCTTTAAGTTTGTTTGGACCAAAATGCAACACTATTATAGTATTTAATCATAGTAGTAATTTAGAAAATCTGAAAGTTAGAATTTATAAAACAGTTATATTACCGGTTGTTCTGTATGGCTGTGAAACTTGGACTCTCACTTTGAGAGAGGAACAGAGATTGAGGGTTTTTGAGAATAAGGTTCTTAGGAAAATATTTAGGGCTAAGAGGGATGAAGTTACAAGAGAATGGAGAAAGTTACACAACGCAGAGCTGCACGCATTGTATCCTTCACCTGACATAATTAGGAACATTAAATCTAGACGTTTGAGATGGGCAGGGCATGTAGCACGTGTGGGCGAATCCAGAAGTGCATATAGAGTGCTAGTTGGGAGGCCGGAGGGGAAAATACCTTTGGGGTAGCCGAGACGTAGATGGGAAGATAATATTAAAATAGATTTGAGGGAGGTGGGATATGATGGTAGAGACTGGATTAATCTTGCTCAGAATAGGGACCAATGGCGGGCTTATGTGAGGGTGGCAATGAACCTCCGGGTTCCTTGAAAGCCAGTAAGTAAGTACGTTAGGCCCAAGAATATATAACAAATTTATATTTAAATGTCTTAATCTTGTCAATTCTAATAGTTCTAGTATTAAATTAGTTATGGATGGATGTTATAAAAATTGAAAAATTGTAAGTTTAAATTTATATATTCTAATAGCATAGTAGACATAAGACAAATTGTATTATAATATACTTCTTAATTTCAATTCAGTAATCCTCCCCTGAGAACGAGTTCTACTCTTTCAGGGGCGAGCTAAAGTTTTTCTGTATATATATTAATGTTGCAATTATTAGCAAAATAAATAAATAAATAAATAAATAAATAAATAAATAAATAAATAAATAAATAAATAAATAAATAAATAAATAAATAAATAAATAAATAAATAA
Source organism: Periplaneta americana (assembly GCF_040183065.1). NCBI lineage: Eukaryota > Metazoa > Arthropoda > Insecta > Blattodea > Blattidae > Periplaneta > Periplaneta americana. The sequence goes on along the minus strand of NC_091130.1, from coordinate 35,074,175 downwards.
ATAAAACTGGCGGTAAAGGTACATCGAACCTTCGAAACGTTGTTATTTCATTTTGATTACTATTACCAACAATGTAATGAGTCTAACCTAAAATTCTTCACAAAAATTTAATATGTATAGACTGAAGAGCGTTGTTAAATAACGCTTGAAATAAATAAGTAAATAAATAAATAAATAAATAAAAACTGGTGGTAAAGGTACATCGAACCTTCGAAACGTTGTTATTTCTTTTAATTCTTATTACCAACAATGTAATGAGTCTAACCCAAACTTCTTCACAAAAATTTAACATGTATAGACTGAAAAGCGTTGTTAAATAACGCTTGAAATAAATAAATAAATAAATAAATAAATAAATAAATAAAAATAAATAAATAAATAAAAAACTGGTGGTAAAGGTACATCGAACCTTCGAAACGATGTTATTTCTTTTTAATTCTTAATACCAACAATGTAATGAGACTAACCTAAACCTCTTCACAAAAATTTAATATGTATAGACTGAAAAGCGTTGTTAAATAACGCTTGAAATAAATAAATAAATATATATATATATATATATATATATATATATATATATATAAACTGGTGGTAAAGGTACATCGAACCTTCGAAACGTTGTTATTTCTTTTTAATTCTTATTACCAACAATGTTATGAGTCTAACCCAAACCTCTTCATAAAAATTTAATATATATAGACTGAAAAGCGTTGTTAAATAACGCTTAAAATAAATAAATAAATAAGTAAATCAATCAATCAATCAATCAAAAACTGGTAGTAAAGGTACATCGAACCTTCGAAACGTTTTTATTTCTTTTTAATTCTTATTACCGGTACCAACAATGTAATGAGTCTAACCTAAACCTCTTCACAAAAATTTAATATGTAGGGCTTTAGACTCAAAAACGTTGTTACTTAACGGTTGTTTTCATTCTGATTTCAAAACCAAAATATTCATGCGCTGCGAGGCGCTGGGTGTTATTTTCTGTTGCTTCTTCTTTGGTTCCGTGCTGTGTGCTCGTTGGCCTACATCCCCCACCACGCGGAAGCTTACTGTACTAATGTCGTTAGAATGCTACTCGCTTTGTTCACTAATTATAAATTGGATTTCCCTTTCCGCTAATTACGCAGTGCGCGATATGCCTTTCCTGGATAAACTGGATTTCAAGTTGAAAATAACGGACTAATGCCAATCACTGATTCGAATCAATATTTAAACCTCTGCAAATTGTTGCAAATTCGATAATTTAACCTGCTCCTAATTACCGCCATTTTAAAATCCCTTTTTTCACCTTCCCATTTTAATTGGGGCGGGGGACGATTCTTGGAATATAGTGTCTGCGGAATCCCTGTGCAATGTAAAAACACTGAATTAGTCCCTCATTCAGTGAGAGGATCACAGACACATGTGACTCATTCTAATTTTGCCATTCTCTTTTCAAATGCCCATTTATACAATTCAGGCACACTATTCTTTTTCTAACTTAAATTTCAATTCACCGTATACTCGTTGCTTGAATTGTATTGCAATTAACACTCGTTTCAACACATTGCATACAAAACTTGTTGCTTCAACAACACGACTGGAATAAAGGGGCACTCGAACCTCTAAAAATGCTGGACAATTTAAAAGGCTCTTTTTAAACCCAGTTATTTGAAGAGTCGCAGATACATTCTAGCGTAATGCAAATGTGTATTAAATGCAACTTTTTAAATATGTATAAAGTGATACTTCTTAACAATTTTGTGACCAGTCACGATTTTGATAATACAGGGTAAAGTTACCTAATTCCGTGATATACCCAACCCCGTGATACTTTTTAAAAATTGAATGCCAGTCAAAACTTTGCCGTTCGATTATAGTATGTATGTATATGTATGTATGTATGTATGTATGTATGTATGTATGTATGTATGTATGTATGTATGTATGTATGTATGTATTTATTCACACTGCAATGGGTATATACCCGGTGGCAGTGGTAACTAATTGCACTCAATAATGACAATAATAAACTTATTAATTAGAAATACAATTAATAATAATACTAATAATTAATACTAATAATAATAATAATAATAATAATAATAATAACAGGGAATATCCTAAATTAAATGAAACGATCACTTAAAATAACATTTGAAATAAATCTAATTTGTATCTTAAAACTAAGATCGAACTAAAACCCACGAGTATGATATGTTCATATCTGCACAAGTACCTTTCAACATTACACTCATTTCGCTGTCAATTCACTCGTTGCACTGGAACTACGATACATTTCACTGATTCTATCCTGATTTCACTAACACTTCAAAAACATTTCACTGTTCAAATACTTTGCACTGCCACTGTAAACTATAAAGCTTCACTGACAGGAACACGTTTCACTTACACAACACACTTCACTGACACAACATAATTCTTCACTGATACAACACTTCAATAACAACATATCATTTACACCCTTTAAATACTGTGAATAATTACCGTCTATTAGTAAAGTCCTTAAGCCAGACATCTTTCTGGAAAGAGTGCATTTTCGCCTACTTTTGAGACATCTGTGAACTTCCTAGCAAGACACCCAATTCCATGACATTCAGTGAAAAAACCTATCACGGAATTAAGGTTATCACGGAATTAGGGAACTTTACCTTACTTATTTGATATTATTTTTATCTTCATACTCGATTATTACACATATATTTTTATTATACGTCTTAAACATTTCGCAACAATTTAGTTTCTTTATCATGTTACGAAAGATATTATACAGACTGCGAGTGAAATAACCTTGCAGATTGAAAGAGACGATAAGGTGCACGTAATTGAATAGAAAACCTATATTAAGTTTTGTGATTAAATGCACGGTTAATTAGAAAATTAAGCTTGAAGTTTCAACGGCCCGGCAACATCGTCGCTAAAACACACTACTCGTATACAGATGTAAGAGGTCAACGAATTCTGTGAGTCTCCGTACGTAAGCTGCCAAGACGTTGCCACGCGTTCGCTTCGTGCAATGGTTTGAATTTAGGGTTTTTTAAAATTCAATTTACACGAAAACTGTACACGCTATTGAAATACGCTAGATGGATAATTTATTCTTTATTAGATTTCCTATCGATGTGGACAAAAATCACGATCCTACTCGCAATAGTTATCGAATAAGGGATTGTTAAATATTTGAACAAATAGAACATGTTTTTCTGAAAAAACTATGAACTTCCCACCAATATATTATTATAGTCTTTTGTTACATACAATATGAGCTAGTCGCTCTGGAAATCTGCAAGGCTATTTCACTTCCATCCTGCATATTATTTTCTTGAGTTATAGAAGACTACAAATACATTTTAATTAGTCCTTCCAACACATAAGTCAAATCAAGAAAATAGGGGCTGGAGACAGAGTGAAATATAATTCCACACAGAGTAATTATCTCATGCCTCCATGTTAATTGTGCTGTCATTGCACTCATTAGAACCAGGTTCCCGGCTGCTGAAGTCGTTAGTCTTATGAATTAGTAGTCCGAGATTTTCCCAACCGTTTTTCGCTGTCACAAATTTCATCGGTTCTAAACAACCGAATAGTTGATACAGCGTCGTTAAAAGACGACATAAAAATTTTTCTCTCTTTTGTGTAACTGAAACTGTCAATAATAGGGTAAGGTTGCCATCATTGGACCAGCGCCACGGTTGGACCACTTCTGTAACTTTTGTCCTTCTGATAATTGCTGCCATCTGGTGAGTTTATTTAGTACCTCAGTGTACAAAGAAGCTGCCATGTTAGTTACGAGGTTCTGGAAGAGTTCAGACGCACGTGCTGTGTTCGTAAAGTTATTTCAACATTGTGATATTGTGTCGAGCATAATTTTAAAGTTCATACGATAAGAAGATACACGTTTTTATAGCGCTCAACTTACTTCATTGGGAAGTGTGATTTATCTGCTTTGCATTGATATATTTAGATACGTTGTTGAATTTTCAGCTTTTCCATACACAAGCGGAGAGTAAAAACGTGCACTGTTTCCACCATTGGACCACTAAGTGATTCCATGAATGGACCACTGGTCCATCCATGGGCACGCCTTAATATAAATGAACAACATGTATATTTGAGCTTTATCTTGACTTATATAGCTTATTAACTAATAATTAAACACAAATATATTTTATTGTGATCCACTCAGTGGCTGAGTGGTTAGAACGCGCACCTTTTACCGCTGGGGTTCAGAGCTCGCGTCTCGATCACTCATGGTACATGGTACGGGCCTTTCCACGGTGCAGAAGAGGACCAGAAAAGTAATAACCAAGAAAGGAAAACAACAAGTCGGGTCCATTGCAAGCGGAGAGAGAGGTATGACTACTACTGCTGTCTGTTGTGCCAGTGCTGCTGGCCAATATATTCCACCGATGCTGATATTCAAGCGTACCCGAGCTAAGGATGGACTAATGGATGGAGCACCACCGGGAACAGTGTTTGCATTCAACCCAGATAGTGGCTACATAAACAAAGAGTTGTTCGTAAAATATTTAAATCACTTTATAGACACTGTAAAACCATCGAATGACCATAAAGTACTACTTCTCTTGGATGGTCATACAACACACACTAAAAATCCTGAAGCACTGGATCTTGCTCGACAGTGTAGGGTTGTACTACTTTCTCTTCAGGCCATACAACACACAGACTCCAACCCTTAGACGTCTCTTTCTTTAAGCCATTAAGCTGCTATTACATTGATGAAATGGAGAAATGGTTGAGGTTACATCCAGGATGAGCGGTAATCCAATTTCAGATGGCTGAATTATTTGGGAAGGCATATGGGAGAGCAGCTACTGCTGGGACAGCAATTAATGGTTTTGCCCGTGCTGGAGTGTGCTCTGTAGACAGAGAGATATCTTCAAAGATCATCATTTTTCTACTTCAACTGTACTGCAATCCAGTCCAGTGGTCGAGGAAATGCCAGTAGCAAAAGATACATCAACAGGAACAAAAACAACAGCATCAAGAACCACAATAGCGACCAGTTCAATCACAGAGAAAATTCCAGCAGTAGAAGCAACGACATCAACAAAGAAGACATCGACTGTAGGAGCAACAGCATCAACAAATACAGCAGCAATCAATCCGATGTGTGAGAAAGTGTCAGGAGTAGAAGCAACAGGAAATGAATCAGCTGGAGGAGCAGCAACGCAGATAAAAGTAACCGAAGGTCCAGGGAAGGACAACAATTTCACTGACTCTTGTAGTCCGACAAGTAGACCTAGGCCTAATTATAATTTGGTCATTCCTCTCGCTGAATTATCTCCTTTGCCAAAAGCAGCTATTACTGTTGCAAGCACAAGAGGAAAGAAAGGCACACAAAAAGCTCTCGTCCTGACAAGTTCTCCGTACAAGCAGCAGTTAAGCAAATCATCAACAGGTTTGAAAAGAAAAAATTAACATATCCTTCAAGTGAAGATAAGACAGTTCTTCGGAGTACCAATAATGACTGGTATTGTGAAATATGTCAAAGTCGGTCAGTGGAGGATATGATCCAGTGCATGACATGCAGGTAGTGGGTACATGAAAACTGTGCAGGAGTGAAAAAGAATGTGAAAAAATATTTTTGTTTTAATTTCATTTAGAAAAACTGTCCAAGACATAAAGGTAAAAATAGAATTTATTTACTGCCTGCTACATGATTAAAGTTACAGTCACAACATGTTGTTTACCACTGTGACATGTGAAACCAGTAACTTTAAACCCATATTTCTGAACACATGCAGGTTTATTCATCTTCGACCTTTTTTAAAATTCAGTTGCATTGAGTATGATTGTATTTGTTTATCTAACCATCTGTATCATTTAAAATAAACCAAATATCAAATATTTTGTTATATACATCAGTCAGAGTGTGTTTAGGAAGAAATGTATTCATGAAACCCGATGGTCCATTCACAGAACCCAACTGGTCCATTGGTGGAGCTAGGTCTCCATGAATGGACCGCTAGGCGAAAATTTAAAACCGTTCATTGTTATTTTCGAAGTTGTATTCCGATATTGATTATTATACAGTTGATAGTCCTTCATACCAGGAATTCATGAAATTTAAAATCATAATATTTGACTCAATAGTTTTTCTTAAATTCCATAAAGAAGTTATGTGGTCCATTGATGGCAACCTTACCCTAATATTGTTGTACACACACACGCATATAGTTTGAAATCAAATTCTGAGAGAGATTTGAAAAATTCTAGGTAACTAGAAAATTATTATTACTATTTTTTTTTTTTTTTAGAAAATTGAGATTATAAATATATTAATTACAGGTATACCAGCAATAACTAATGATTGTGCAGAGTATTCCTTAAATTTGTGTAGTCTTTATGGAGATACTGTGAATGAAGGAGGTAGACATTAGACTTCAGTATGTACGTACAATAATAAATATTTTCATGAATTCATTCTCTTCCAAACAGTAACGTTGAACATCCCGCCCGTTGCTCTTACCTGCGATTAGTCACTAGTTAACAGTACGAAATCTTTTTTTTATAACAGTAGCAACGATCTTTTCTGTTTCACTACTTGTCGATCACTATGAAGTTTAATAATAGAATTCAAATTTTTTGATCAATAATAATTGAAATTCCTGTCAAGAGGTTTCGAACTTTTTCTAGAATTCCACATTGGACCTTGTTCTGTTCTATTACTTGTCCAAGTTTAAGAATAGAATTTGAATTCTTGAATCAGTAATACTAATTGAGATTTCGAGCAAAAGCTTTCAGACTTATTCAGAATTCCAGATTGGACCTTTTTCTGTTCCATTACTTGTCCAAGTTTAAGAATAGAATTTGAATTCTTGAATCAGTAATACTAACTGAGATTTCTAGCAAGAGCTTTCGGACTTTATCCATAATTCGAGATTGGACCTTTTTCTGTTATATTACTTGTCCAAGTTTAAGAATAGAATTTGAATCCTTGAATCAGTAATAATTGAGATTTCTAGCAAAAGCTTTCGGTCTTTATCCAGAATTCGAGATTGGACCTTTTTCTGTTCTATTACTTGTCCAAGTTTAAGAATAGAATTTGAATTCTTGAATCAGTAATACTAACTGAGATTTCTAGCAAGAGCTTTCGGACTTTATCCATAATTCGAGATTGGACCTTTTTCTGTTCTATTACTTGTCCAAGTTTAAGAATAGAATTTGAATCCTTGAATCAGTAATAATTGAGATTTCTAGCAGAAGCTTTCGGTCTTTATTCAGAATTCGAGATTGGACCTTTTTCTGTTCTATTACTTGTCCAAGTTTAAGAATAGAATTTCAATTCTTGAATCAGTAATACTGAGATTTCTTGAAAAAGTTTTCGGACTTTATCCAGAATTCGAGATTGGACCTTTTTCTGTTCTATTACTTGTCCAAGTTTAAGAATAGAATTTGAATTCTTGAATCAGTAATACTAACTGAGATTTCTAGCAAGAGCTTTCGGACTTTATCCATAATTCGAGATTGGACCTTTTTCTGTTCTATTACTTGTCCAAGTTTAAGAATAGAATTTGAATCCTTGAATCAGTAATAATTGAGATTTCTAGCAAAAGCTTTCGGTCTTTATCCAGAATTCGAGATTGGACCTTTTTCTGTTCTATTACTTGTCCAAGTTTAAGAATAGAATTTGAATCCTTGAATCAGTAATACTGACATTTCTAGCAAAAGCTTTCGGCCTTTATCCAGAATTCCAGATTGGACCTTTTTCTGTTCCATTACTTGTCCAAGTTTAAGAATAGAATTTGAATTCTTGAATCAGTAATAATTCAGATTTCTGACAAAAGCTTTCGGATTTAATCTAGAATTCCAGATTGGACCTTTTTCTATTCTATTACTTGTCCAAGTTTAAGAATAGAATTGAATTCTTGAATCAGTAATACTGAGATTTCTTGCAAAAGCTTTCGGACTTTATCCAGAATTCGAGATTGGACCTTTTTCTGTTCTATTACTTGTCCAAGTTTAAGAACAGAATTTGAATTCTTGAATCAATAATAATTAAGATTTATAGCAAAAGCTTTTGGTCTTTATCCAGAATTCCAGATTGGACCTCTTTAAGTTCTATTACTTGTCCAAGTTTGAGAATAGTATTTGAATTCTTGAATCAGTAATAATTGAGATTTTTAGCAAAAACTTTCGAACTTTCTATAGAATTCTGCTACTTGTCGATCACTATCAAGTTAAGAATAGAATTTGAATGTTTGCACCAGTAATAATTTAGGTTTCCAGCAAAAGCTTTAAGTTTTTTTTTTCTGGAATTCCAGATTGGACGTTTTCTATTCAACTACCTGTAGATCGCTTGCAGTTTAAGAATAGGAAATTGGATTTTTTAATTATCAATAACGAGGGCTTCTAGAAAAAGCGTTGGGACTTTCTGTAGAATACCATATTTAATCATTTTCTATTCCACTACCTTTCCATCATTATGAAATTCAAGAAAAGAATTAGTATTTTTGAATCATTAATAAGTGATGTTCTGAGGTAAAGTTTTTAGACGTTCTCTAGAATTCCAGAGTGGATACTTATTTTCATTGAAATCAATTAAGTTCTGACTTCGAATTATTCAAATGCAATCTTTGAAAATTTTAATGAAATGTGAAAATTTTACATTCCTTTTTAGTAGAAATTTCAATGATATTTATTGTAATTATCTAATAATTCGAATTAACCAATCTATATGCTATTCTAAAATATATTAGATCTTTATTTATATGCCACTCTTATGTTAATGATCTAGTTGCTTCATTTTTTGTTTACAAGCCAATACACCCACACAATAACCTTTGGTTCTCCCCCAACGGAACAATCTAGAAGAGAAGACGCTAATAACAATCTACCGCAGTGATTCTCACGCGATCCGATAGTGTGTTGTTATTTCGTTGAGATGGTCACGAGAATAACATTTGGGGGCCGTAATTTACTCCTCTAATCTCCCCCGCCAACCTTCCTAAACCAATTTCTTACTGAATTCTGTGGTACATGCAGCTTATGCGGTGTCTGATATCTAAAATCAAACCATCCCATACCGTAACCACCTGTGGCGTATTACCCAACTTAATTTCCTGGAACAATTAGTTTGTAATTTGTTAATCATTTTAAACGGAGTTGTTCTTTTTGCAGTCTGCTCCACTTTGTTTTCTCGAGCGGTGATTACTCATATTACACATAATCTTTGCCCTCGTTTTTCGAACGTTCTTGTATATTTTTATTTTTTGTATTTAAGAAACTCCAGTAAGGCAATTCTTTACACAAACGTTTTAGTTTTACACTTTTTATTATTTTTTTTCTTGTTTTAGCTTGAATTAGCTATACCGTTTACATAGAAGTATTTCAACTTACGAATATATGACAAATGATTTCAATATGTTCTGCAATGATGGTTCATTCATTCATTCATTCATTCATTCATTCATTCATTCATTCATAATGTTCTTCCCAAGAGCAGGTTTTTCATTGCAATCCCAGCTTTCTCCAATCTTTCCTATGTTCTGCCTTCCTCTTTGTGTCCGCATATGATCCACATATGAAGAGTCAACTGCAAGAATGATAGATGTCACTTGCTTGTCGAAAATGAACCAAGGCTGTCAATGCATAGCTTAAGACATATAGAATGTCATAGAGAGTTATATGGCATTAACACTGATAGTCATTGTCCACTAATGATCGGAAAATCACAGTTAAGCTTTGAGCGCTAAGCATTTCAAACTTTCAATTGCTTCTCCTGCAAAATGTATTCCAAATGACACTCTCACCATTCCTTCCAGTGCACCTTCAATAGGCAGTTTCTTCTCAACCAGTGACCCAATCAATTCCTTTTCCTTTTTGCAGATGAGTTTCAACATCATTCTTTCTTCACACACTCTTTCCAACATAGCTTCATTTCGTATTCTGTCTGTCCATTTCACATGTTCCATTCTTCTTCATATCCACATTTCAAATGCTTCTAGTTGTTTCTCTTCACTTCGTCGTAATGTTAATGTTCCTGTCCCCAAACAATGCCGCACTATATACAAACACTTCTCTAGTATCTTCCTTAGTTCTCTTTCCAGAGGTTCGCAAAATATACTTATTTTTCTATTAAAAGCTTCCTTTGCCATTGCTATCATCCTTCTGACTTTCTGATAGCAGCTCATGTTACTAGTTGTAGTACGCCCCAATTATCTGAAGCTGTTTTCTTGCTCTACTGCCTCGTTTATGATTCGCACGTTTACTTTCTTTATTTTCTTTCCCATGACCATGGTCTTCGTCTTGTTTGCATTTATCTTTATCTCATACTGCTCATAGGTGTCCAGTAAATAAATTTGAGAACACGGGCTCACTTTTAAACAGAAAATGCCCTAGAAACAGACAATGACAGAAACTATACTTACAAGTCCACTGTCTGAACTGTATTAATTGAAATATGATATGATAATTTTGTTATAGCTCTATGTACTTTTATTATAAATAGAGTTTTTTCTATTGCAATAACCATAATGTTCCCATTACCTCCTGGCTTATTTGTCTCATAAGTGATGCATTATTGGTGTCATTTATAAGGTTGAAACCTGTCTTCGAAGAGTTGGCTCAACAAAACTGCCGTTACTTTCATAGATCTGAACCGAGCTGTCATATATTTACGGATTATTTCATCTCCAGTCTTTTGTCTCCTACGTAGGTACTCTGTTTAACATCTTCTTGGAAGGTTTAGCGAAGAACTGTTTTCAGAACATGAGAGAGGCGATAGTAGCAGGAAGAAGAATAAAGTACATGAGATTTGCTGATGGTATGGTGTTGTTATATGAAGAGGAGATGATACTAAGGGATATACTACTGGAGCTAAATGACTGCTGTGAGCAATATGGGATGAAGACGAAGACCACGGTTATCGGAATAAAAATAAAGCTGTGTTGAAAGTGGGTGAAGACAAAATGATTCTGAAACTGATCAGGAAGAGAAAAAAGAGTTTTTTGGGTCAGTGGCTGAGAAGAAACTGCCTACTGAAGGAAGCACTGGAAGGAATGGTGAACGGGAGAAGAGTTCGGGGCAGAAGAAGATATTTGATGATGACGACATTAAGATATATGGATCATATGCAGAGATTAAAGAGGAAGGCAGAAAATAGGAAAGATTGGAGAATGCTGGGTTTGCAGTGAAACCATAAATGAATAAAAGTTTTGAATGCCCTTTCCGATAGGATTTCTAGTGGTATTAGAAGGTGAGGGAACCTGCCAGGTATCTCGTGATTCACAGGCTATACATATTTAACCTATAGATAAGTGATATTTCAAGTAAAACCATCTTTATGAAACAATAAGCATGTCCCAATTAAAGATAACGGCTTGGAAAAACATGTTACAGAATGGAAAATTAACGCACAATAAGAGACCCTGATAAACACTACAAAATCTCCAAACAAACAAGCACAAATGTGTTAGGTGCCTATGCAAAAGGTTACCCAGTGTTAAAGTTCAAAGGTTATTGTCACATCTCGTGTGTTTCACGTCCGACTGTCGTCCTTCCTTGACATAACGTGCGTGCTCACGCTTATGGAAAAAACAGCGCTCTTTTTTAATGTTTACATAAAATCTTTCAGCCAAGCATTCCAAGGCCGTTGTAACGAGTGCACCCTTTAAACTTTGCCTCTCATTGTTTACTGCTGTATTTTCGGATGCATTCACCGTTCTAGGTCAATGACCGGAAGATTTCAACGACTCTTTCATCTGCAGTTAGTTTCCATTGAACAATCATAAGCTTATCGACAACGTAGTACTTCATAAAATTAAAAAAAAAACTTAATATTTTCCTTTATTTTACTATTTTAACGAAGACTAGTAAAGAATGCACTTTTTTAATTACATAAGTTTCAACCTCTCTAACAATAAGCATTAAGATTATAATAAATATTGTTGTAATATTCGAGTGAAATTATTCGTGAATGAAAATAAAAAACATATATACGAGTAGAAGACGTTGCACGTGTGGAACTTTTTATTCTAGCTGGACAAAACTCGATTTTCGGACTACAACAATTATGCCAGATCTTTAACAAAACAAAGTATAACCTATCACCTTTCATTTGACAGCTGGCACTAATCTGTGGATTCAGCAGAAGACTGAAGTTTCTTATGTTCTATGCCATTATGTATCGCGCTGCCAGTCGATTTAGTGTCTCTTACAAGAAACAATGTACTGTATCTCGAGTATGGTTTGAGATATTTATAATGCGAAAAATATATATTGTAGAGCATTGGCGTACCCAGAATTTTGTCAAGGAGAGTTATTAAAATTGGTTAAAATTTATATTACCAGTATTTTAAATTCTGTGTATTATTACTATTATTATTATCATTATCATTACCATTACTTAGTTACAAATGGCTTTTAAGGAACCCGAAGGTTCATTGCCGCCTCACATAAGCCCGCCATCGGTCCCTATCCTGTGCAAGATTAATCCAGTCTCTATCATCATATCCCACTTCCCTCAAATCCATTTTAATATTATCCTTCCGTTTACGTCTCGGCCTCCCCAAAGGTCTTTCTCCCTCCGGCCTCCCAACGAACACTCTATAAGCATTTCTGGAATCGCCTATCTCCTGGCCTAGTTGCCTCATAAGTAGTGCCATGTTGGTATCACTTGTGAGGTTCAGACTTGTCTTCGGACAGTTGACTAACCAAAACAACAATAACAACAATAATTTCATTTTTTAAATAGAAATTTGAAAGTAATCCTCAGAAATATAATTTATGTAAATAAACATAAATATATAATTAAAGCTATTCTGTAAAGTACTACTTAAATAAAATATTAATTAAACCCCTTAACTTATGCTTGAGTAATCTACTTTCATTGCAAATTACATCTCAGACTTAGTTCCTTCTTAGTAAAGTGTTGATTCGTCGACTTGATCCTGACTTTTAACAGTGTTAACTACGTGTTAAAATTACTGTTGTAATATTTCGTGTTATGCAACGGGATTCTGGAATGAATTGTTCCCATAAGAAACAGTTTTATAGCGTACAGTGTTATTACGTCGCGATGATATTGCTCCATAAAAATGCAAGCTTGTCATGCGAAGAAAAGTTAACGAAGTCTTAAGACTCGTGTGCCCATATTACGAATAAAGATATTAATGCAGGAATAACTGCATGAACTCAGTATGACGTGTAATGTACAGTGCCTGGAATCTTCAGGTAATGGCAGTAATGACTTGTCTTAGATAGATAGATTCATTTATTTATTTCTCTATCTATCTATCTATCTATCTATCTATCTATCTATCTATCTATCTATCTATCTATCTATCTATCTATCTATCTATCTATCTATCTATCTATCTGTCTGTCTGTCTGTCTGTCTGTCTGTCTGTCTGTCTGTCTGTCTGTCTGTCTGTCTGTCTGTCTGTCTGTCTGTCTGTCTGTCTGTCTGTCTGTCTGTCTGTCTGTCTGTCTGTCTGTCTGTCTGTCTGTCTGTCTGTCTGTCTGTCTGTCTGTCTGTCTGTCTGCCTGCCTGCCTGCCTGCCTGCCTGCCTGCCTGCCTGCCTGCCTGCCTGCCTGCCTGCCTGCCTGCCTGCCTGCCTGCCTATCTATCTACCTATCTATCTATCTATCTACCAACCTACCTACCTACCTATCTATCTATCTATCTATCTATCTATCTATCTATCTATCTATCTATCTATCTATCTATCTATCTATCTATCTGTCTGTCTGTCTGTCTGTCTGTCTGTCTGCCTGCCTGCCTGCCTGCCTGCCTGCCTGCCTGCCTGCCTGCCTGCCTGCCTGCCTGCCTGCCTGCCTGCCTGCCTGCCTGCCTGCCTGCCTGCCTGCCTGCCTGCCTGCCTGCCTGCCTGTCTATTTTATTGATAGTACGTTTGAAATGAATACAAGTTAATAAATACAACGAAAGGTTAACTAGCCCACAACTAGCCCACTCCTGAATGAGTAAGACTCGTGCTCAGGAGGGGATTCCAATAGAGACAAAAATAAAATTAAAATTGAGAATTACAGATTAAAAAGTGTTTAATATGTTTAAACCCAAACTATATATCCCATACTTTTTTTTTATTTTGTTATTAATTTGGAGAGGATTCGTGGTTAAAATAATATTGCAATAAAATTTGTTTAATAATCTGGGACCTTGACTCATGCTATGATAAAAAGCTGCATTGGTTTTACATTAGATAGATAAATAGATAGATTGATGGATGGATGGATGGATGGATGGACAGGTGTTTCCCTATAATGAAAGCAAAATTAAATTTAAAGAAGTTCTTCTTTATCATCATCATCATCTTCTTCTTCTTCTCCTCCTCCTACACTTCATGTATTAAACATTCCTGTCTGTTCCGCCTTCACATTCTGTCCGTTACTCCCATTATTTTCTAGGACGTTCAATATCTCTTTTCGCACAGGATTTATATTTGTCTATCAAGACTGGAATCCTTTATTCATTATGCGGTTTCTGTGCTCTTTCCAGTTGTGCTTATTTTCTTCAATTGAACACCTGAATTGACAAACATCTAAAGTCCCTTAAAGTACAATTTTCAGGAGAGGAAGAAATATATATATAGGCTTGCAGTATAAGAGTATCGAAATAGATATTTGTATGATTCAGAAACACTTACTTACAATCGGATTTGGGATATTCTTTTTTACACATGGTAACCTATGCAAAACATAACACAAATCAGGTAAAAATTAAATTCCGTAAATTCTGGACTAGGGATGTTTGTCAACAATGAAGTCCCTAATAATTAATAATTTGAAACAAAACTTAAATGCCAAGAACTTCTTCTACACTTCATGGGTTAGGCATTCCTTTCCGTTCCGTCTTAACATTCTCTCAGTTACTCCTAACTTTTTCTCGGATGTCCAATATTTTCTTTTTCCACAGGGTTTATACTTGTCTTTTAAGACTGGAATCCTTTTCACTTTCGCAGTTTCTGTGCCCTTTCCAGTTATGTTTATTTTCTTCAAATGAAAACTTGAATTGACAAACATTCTAAGTCCCTTGAAGTAAATTTTTCAAGAGTTCAAGAGGGGAAGAAATCTATTTAGGCTTGCGATATAAGAGTACTGAAATAGACATTTGTGTGATTCAAAAACACAGGCTTAGGCCTACATTCGAACAGATTGGTAGCCTATGCAAAACACAACACATATCAGGTAAAATGTCAAATTTGGCAAATTCTGTACTTGGAATGTTAGTCAATTAAAGTCTTCAATTTTATCATACAACTTATAAATGTTTAGTTCTTCTTCTGGAATTTTCGTTTCTTATTAGGTCCACTTTAGTACATCCTTTAATTTTCCTTAGAAATCTCATTTCTGTTGCCTGTATTTTACTTTATCTTCCTCTTTTATAAGCCACGATTCACAGCCGTACAGGAGTACTGGTCTGTCACTGTTTTGTAGAATTTCAGTTTTATTGCTTTTCTCATTTTGTTTTGAAAAACTCCGCATATTTTTTTGTTGATATTTCGTATATCGGTGCACTTCATTCATTTTCTGTAATTGTAATAGTAATGAACTTTCTACTACTTATAGTCAGAGAATGATAAAGTAAAACGGTACAATATATTTTTAATATGCTCGTTATTGCTGAAATTAATATTGATCATTCTAACATTTTTTTGCATCTTTGTAGCACGTATGGGCGAATCTAGAAATGCATATAGAGTGTTAACTGGGAGGCTGGAGGAAAAAGATCTTTGGGGAGGCCTAGACGTAGATGAGAGGATAATAATAAAATGGATTTGATGGAGGTCAGATGTGATGCTAGGAACTGGATTAATCTTGCTCAGGATAGGAACCGATGGCGGGCTTATGTGAAAGCGGCAATGAACCTCCGGGTTCTCTAAAAGCCAGTAAGTAAGTAAGAAAGATGAACAAAAATGAGACTTTTTATAATATTTTAAAACAACTGCATCAATAATGGCCGGTTTCACCAAGCTTCAATAAATCAATCCACATGAAACATTAACTAATGAATATTAAAATATTGTACCTATTTTTAAAAAGGGGGACAAAACCAACTGTGGTAACTTTCGAGGAATATCACTTTTGTTGACGTCGTACAAAATTTTGTCCAATATTCTTTTGAGAAGATTAACTCCGTACGTAGATGAAATTATTGGGGATCATCAGTGCTGGTTTCGGCGTAATAGATCGACTATTGATCAGATTTTTTGTATTAGACAGATAATGGAGAAAAAATGGGAGTATAAGGGTACAGTACATCAGTTATTAATAGATTTCAAAAAGGCATATGACTCGGTTAAGAAGGAAGTATTATATGATATTCTTATTGAATTTGTATTCCCAAGAAACTAGTTCGATTAATTAAAATGTGTCTCAGTGAAACATACAGCAGAGTCCGTATAGGCCAGTTTCTATCTGATGCTTTTCCAGTTCACTGCGGGCTAAAGTAGGGAGATGCACTATCACCTTTACTTTTTAACTTCGCTCTAGAATATGCCATTAGGAAAGTTCAGGATAACAGGCAGGGTTTGGAATTGAACGGGTTACATCAGCTTCTTGTCTATGCGGATGACGTGAATATGTTAGGAGAAAATACACAAACGATTAGGGAAAACACGGAAATTTTACTTGAAGCAAGTAAAGCGATCGGTTTGGAAGTAAATCCCGAAAAGACAAAGTATATGATTATGTCTCGTGACCAGAATATTGTACGAAATGGAAATATAAAAATTGGAGATTTATACTTCGAAGAGGTGGAAAAATTCAAATATCTTGGAGCAACAGTAACAAATATAAATGACACTCGGGAGGAAATTAAACGCAGAATAAATATGGGAAATGCCTGTTATTATTCGGTTGAGAAGCTTTTGTCATCTAGTCTTCTGTCAAAAAGTCTGAAAGTTAGAATTTATAAAATAGTTATATTACCGGTTGTTCTGTATGGTTGTGAAACTTGGACTCTCACTTTGAGAGAGGAACATAGGTTAAGGGTGTTTGAGAATAAGGTGCTTAGGAAAATATTTGGGGCTAAGAGGGATGAAGTTACAGGAGAATGGAGAAATTTACACAACACAGAACTGCACGCATTGTATTCTTCACCTAACATAATTAGGAACTTAAAATCCAGACGTTTGAGATGGGCAGGGCATGTAGCACGTATGGGCGAATCCAGAAATGCATATAGAGTGTTAGTTGGGAGACCGGAGGGAAAAAGACCTTTAGGGAGGCCGAGACGTAGATATGAGGAAAATATTAAAATGGATTTGAGCGAGGTGGGGTGTGATGATAGAGACTGGATTAATCTTGCACAGGATAGGGACCGATGGCGGGCTTATGTAAGGGCGGCAATGAACCTTCGGGTTCTTTAAAAGCCATTTGTAAGTAAGTAAGTATATTAAAATATTTAACAATTCACTAAAATGCGAGCTGTTCACCAACCAAGTTTTCTTAACATTTAATTAACAGTAAGTAATGCTTCATCACTGATAAATAAATGTTTTCAATGAATTTTTCATAACTGTACCACAACATTTTTATGAAACCACAGTCTACTATATCGCAAATCGTGTAGCTTACTTGCTACGGTATATCATTTGCACTCGGGTCAATAATGAGGTAACACGATTACAAAAAAATAGTAAATGGAGAAAAATAACTATTATTATTATTTTTTTTTCGCCATAATTGTAGCTGTTGTAATTATTGCATTCCAGATTTCAGTGGTCACCGCACTTGAAGGAAGATTAATTATAAAATAACTGCAATTTAGGTATAGATAATATTCTTGAAACGTATTATTCAGAATGAAAAATTTAAAGACATGAATTTATTGTACTGTGAAGTATAGTTGCAGAGCTGAAAGAAAGTAAAACTTGATACCTAATATGTTGTGTTAAATAACTATTTTCAGGTTGACGTTCATTGTGTGCGTAAATTGAATTCCAATAAATGGAAGTTAATATACCAATTAAGTGTTGTTATCTTTGAATGTAGGCTACATTGTGTATTAATTTAGGGCCTACCAATATTTATTAGGTACCGGTATATATAGTTATAATAACCACTTTCATGTGTTAAAATAAAACTAAGTTCTATATTACCTGGTTGACTAGTTTCAGCTGCGTCTCAGTCATTCTTATGTTATTCTAACCCATGATCAGTTTCTTCTAAAATTTTTAGTACCTCGATGTTCGGTGTCTTTCGTGAAATTTTGAGTCATTCAAATTTTCAGAATGACAACTTTTTAAATGGTTAACATCATCTCCATCTGGCTCTTGATTTTCGAGCAGTTCCAAAAGTAACAGTTCTGCATTGAAACGTTTTACCATTTTTTATTGCAGCTAGTAAACCATTAAAAATTTAAAGACGAAAATTTCTATCACTAAGCTAATGATAGTTTTACTGATTCTTTAGGACTAAAGATGCTTGGTGAGCTATAACAATAATTTAATGAACCAGTAAATAAACTAATGAATCATTGAAAACATAGTTAATCTTGGTGAAACCGGCTTTCAGACTATCGTATACGTATTAACATGCCCTGACAATTTCATAGCCCCAAGTTAAACGCTTTCTAAAGAAAATGTGTACATTAGAATGAAAAATGTAACTTTCGAGATTGAATTTCTAGTTTACAGTGCAATAGATAACAAGCATTCTACATAGATTCATTCAATAGCCAAAAGTTATCTCGCTTAGGAGAAAAAATTTCAAGAAGTTACGAACATTAGGCACAAATCTATGGCAAGCTTATTATAGGAAATGGTTCCTAATTTTCAATACACTATTATTATATCCCCCGTTAATTTTCATAATGCTCTTGTCTGATGATGATCTCAATTTCGAGATAGCCTAGTTCATAGTTTTAATGACTTGAATCTGTATCTTTCTTCTCATCCTCAAGTGATGACCATGGCAGAAAAACAAAACTTTCAGTTTACATTCTACTTTCAACCAAATTCGAAAATTAAAAATATTATAATATATTCAGAATATTAGTCTAATAAATAGCTGATATTAATTAATGTTAAACCGAGTAGGATATTACTTGTATATTTGTTATAATCATATCAGTGTACTCTAAAATTAAGCAATGATACATTCATTCCACGGCACTGATGACGCTGGGGTTGGTGGTTGCTATTGATTACACCGTCCCGCAGCGAGATGGCGACACCTTACGGGCAGTGTTTCCGTAAGGGCAATCTTTTCCGCTAACGTTGCGTCATATACTGTGATCTTGTGTTACATTACTCATATTTTGAATGATAATTCTTTTTAACCCGAATGGATTTCGATTATTAAGGGAAAAAGTTAGCAAAAATGTTTGCAAATATATTTTAGTGTTTATTTATACTATAGATTTAGACTTTGCGTTCATTGGCTTGAATGGCAGGAAACTATGAAAAAATTGTCTCAGAGGTGATAAAATAAAGAACATTGAAATGGTTTGAACATGTGAGGGAGATGACAAGTGCTAGAATACCAAAGACAATGCTGGAGTGGGAATTATAGGGCAATAGAAGACGGGGTAGATCTCAGGAATAATGAATGGTTATAGGATAACTATTAAGTACATACCGTATTGTAAAAATCTCACAAATAAATAAATAAATAATAATAATAATATTTGTTACTATTATTATTATTATTATTATTATTATTATTATTATTATTATTATTATATTTCCTTGTGTTCTTACAGATTTGTATCTAATTCCGATGATTATAAATATGAGATTAAATGCAAATATTTAAATTGCTGTAGTTTATTTGCCAGACGTCAAGATCTTGATTATTTACTTTTTTGTAAAGTCATTAAGGGTGATATTGATTGTGAATTCTTCTTAAGCAATATTAGTCTTCGTATTCCTGCTAAGGGTTTAATTTTCATAAATTTTTTCCAATAGAAATTCTAAATCTCTCTCTCTCTCTCTCTCTCTCTCTCTCTCTCTCTCTCTCCCCGGTATATAAAATAGATGTATAAAATAGGCTAATTTGCATGGATTGAACTTGGATCCATTTAATGTGTAGTATATACTTTTTGTAGTTCTATATCATTTGTTTTTTATTTATGTCTTTTGTTTAGATATGTATTATAATATTATTCTTGTTATCTTTTAATATCATTTGTATTATATTTGTTTATAAGATTTTCCATCTTTTCATTTTCAATTATTACTATTTTAAATTGTTATTATTTTAATAATTATTCCTATGTACTATACTGTAATTTCTATCATTATTAATGTTCTTGTAATGAAATTGTCATGTGTTGAACTGTTATTGGCCCCTGGCTGTTGTACAGCACATTAAATATTAGTAAATAAATGAATAAATATATAAATAAATAAGTAAATAAATAAATAAATAAATAAATAAATAAATAAATTATTATTATTACTGCCATTGAAAGTATCACATTTTATAAATATTACATCAAACAAGATTCAAATTATTCACAAGTTCAAAAATACACCATGTTAAAAGTAACTTATAGTGCTTATATAATAATTCATCCCATCCATTCTGACAATGAGCCTATAGCAGCGAAGCAAGGACTCTTTAGCTATATCCATAATTGTAGAAGTGGATGGAAATGAACATCTGAACAAAATAGGCAGGAATATAACACAAAAGGCCATACAAATCTATACAAGCACAAAAAAGAATGCCTAGAGAGCGTAGATAAGATGATGATGGTGATTATTATTATTATTATTATTATTATTATTATTATTATTATTATTATAATTATTTTAATTCAATTATTACAGTTGCGTTTACGTTTTATATTTATTTTGTTTGTGTGTTGAATTTGTAATTTGAAACGAATGTACGAAATAGGCCTATATGATCTCATTCGAGTAATATGTGGCCACTTTAGACAACACATTTCCTGTTTTAGCCCTATCTCGTCCTCACATGGTTACTCTCTCTATTCCTAGAGGCAACACATTCGCATATTTCGCTTGCGTAATATTTCACCCGTCGAAGAATGTAACTTTGATTAAAGAAATGTACCAATTTTCCCGCTTGTATGTTGGCATACGCCAAAAAAGGAGAGAGAAGAAATTTGAAGAGAAGTTCAAATTGCAGTAAATTGGTTCAGAGTTACAATCTTGACTTGATTCGGAGTATAGTTAACTTCGTCAATAACCTCCACTCTTCTTCCCTGCTTCACCCTCTATCACTTTCTTGAGATCTCCACCCGCTCCCCCCAGAAAGATAGGGTCATTACATTGGGTCATCATCTGCGAGCTGGAGCTGCCTGCCAGAGTGACCGATGTTGTTGCTCTTTCTCGGCCAACTGCTCTCTCGCAGCTGAGGATAACAAAGCATCAAGTCGTACCAATATTTAAAGTTCAAAATATGTTCTTTATCCCAATTTGAGTAAAGGCAATGTTTGCTAAACCGGTTACTAATTATGGCTGTAGCGAAATGGAACTCCTATCAGTCACATTCAAACAATTTCTCCCTTTTTCATTAGAATCCTATATACTTAGATTTATCCATTATTTCCCACTCCCAAATTTCCTTTGTAATGTTGACTATCGTGAAAATACGACTATTAATTGAGAAGTTGGCTGCAATGAGACCGTTAAGGCTGGTTCACAATAAACCGAGAACGGAAACGGCAACGAGAACAAGAATGGAAATATTGTTAAAATAAATGTATTTAAATGTGAGGATTCACAATTAACTATTGTGAACGCTCACATTTAAATACATTTATTTTAACAATATTTTCGTTCTCGTTCTCGTTGCCGTTTCCGTTCCCGGTTTATTGTGAACCAGCCTTTACCCTATCAACCCTGTTCTTAAATATCTATTTATTCATTCATTCATTCATTCATTCATAGTCATCACACCCTGAAAAAGTTTTTCACTGCAAAACCAGCATTCTCCAGCCTCCTTCTTAGTCTCCGCAGACGATTCATATATCGTCGTTAATTTTATGAAACCTCCTATGTGATAGTTACTTACAACTTACAAATGGAGGTTCACTGCCGCCCTTACATAAGCCCAACATCGGTCCCTATCCTGTGCAAGATTAATCCAGTCTCCAACATCATACCCCATCTCCCTCAAGTCCATTTTAATGTTATCCTCCCATCTACGTCTCGGCCTCCCCAAAGGTCTTTTTCCCTCCGGCCTCCCAACTAACACTCTATATGCATTTATGGATTCGCCCATACGTGCTACATGCCTTGCCCATCTCAACCGTCTGGATTTAATGCACCTAATTATGTCAGGTGAAGAATACAATGCGTGCAGTTCTGCGTTGTGTAATTTTCTCCATTCTCCTGTAACTTCATCCCTTTTAGCCCCAAATATTTTCCTAATAATCTTACTCTCAAACACCCTTAATATCTGTTCCTGTCTCAAAGTGAGAGTCCAAGTTTTACAACCATACAGAACAACCGGTAATATAACTGTTTTATAAATTCTAATTTTCTGATTTTTTTTGACAGCAGACTGGATGACAAAAGCTTCTCCCATGTATATTCTGCGTTTAACTTCCTCCTGAATGGCATTTATATATGTTACTGTTGCTTCAAGATATTTGAACTTTTCCACTTCTTCGAAGGATAAATCTCCAATTTTTATATTTCCATTTCTTAGAATATTCTAGTCACGAGACATAATCATATACTTCGTCTTTTCGGGGTTTACTTCCAAACATATCGCCTTACTTGCTTCAAGTAAAATTTCTGTTTTTTCCCTAATCGTTTGTGGATTTTCTCCTAACATATTCACGTCATCCGCATAGATAAGAAGCTGATGTAACCCGTTCAATTCCAAACCCTCTCTGTTATCCTGCACTTTCTTAATGACATATTCTAAAGCCAAGTTAAAAAGTAAAGGTGGTAGTGCACCTCCGCAGTGAATTGGAAAAGCATTAGTACTGGAAATAATTTTTCAGGAGGAATAAAAAAATTAGTTAAATATCAATAGATCTCCACTGATCCTCGATGTTGTCATTTAGGTTTACCATATTCACCAACGTTTTCTACCGAATTACTTGATATTCGTATGTAGGCTCATTGATTTTAATTATTTTGTCTGCATCCTGAAAAATTATGTTCTGTACTGACACATAGGAAGTTTCTAAATTTAAAGGAGGAGGACCCGCAGGCAAGCACCGAAGTCTTAGGCTTATTGTGCAACCTCCTTATGTTGAAATGATTGTTGAAGTCCTTAGGATCGCTTCTTTCAAGCGCATGATTCACTATTTGGTGTTATCGCATCGATTCTACCACAGCATCCAGTTCTGACTGGAGACCTGATCCTCCGCCTGCCTGTGATGTTATTCTGCGACCTACTCAGATCGATGGCATCTGTTCACAATTCATTTGCCTGAATCTACTGCATCCTTAACGAGAAGGCCATGCCGTCGTCGATTCCACGACTTACCAAAGCGCCATCTATCCGAGGGAGCTACACTCCGCCGATCTAACCGCAGTCCGCTTATTGAAGCCCCTGCGGCTTCTCTGGTTATGTGTAGCTCCCGCACGCAGATGTCATGTGTAAGTGGATTCTAGAATCACATCCGCCATGTCCTCCTGGTCAACTTGTAACTATTAAGATGATTAATGAAATGAAGCTAATGAAGGCGAAATGAGTCCGAGGTCCAACGCCACCGTCGTAGCTCTGTAGACTAAGGCGATTGCCTGCCGATTCGGAGTTGCGCTCGGACGCGAGTTCGATTCCCGCTTGGGCCGATGATCTGGTTTGGTTTTTTCGAGGTTTTCTCTAACCGTAAAGTAAATTTCAGGCAAATAATGGCTATTCTTCGGCCACATCGCCAACTATCATCTCGCTCTCACCTCTCCCACCGACGCTGAATAACCTCGCAGTTGATACAGCGTCGTTTAATAACCAAGTACAAAATGATTAAGTAAGCCTAAACCTACGGTGCTTGCCTGCGGGCAAAAAAAAATAGCAATACATATTTTGAATTAGGCGTCAAATAAAGAATTTAGAATTCTGTTTTTATATTTTTCGCTTTCGCAATGAATCGAATTGAAATAAGGGGGAATGGGAGAAGAAACAGTTAAAATATACACGATCACATGTTCTCGCAAATCAATTCCGGACTGTGAGGAAGAATTTATGTAAGCTCCAAGACTGTTGACCACTTATCTCACTCATCATACTTTTTTATTTTGGGCAGAGTATTTTTGTACATATTTTACGTTATGCACTCACTAGCACAGCGTTTTCTTTTCACCATTGCTCCCATTATTGTTTTCTAATTGCCAATCCTCATCTGAATAAACTCAGTAGTTGAAAAGGGATGTTAAATAAAAAATTACCAATCTGCCTGTCATTCAACTCTACATTATATATCTGCAATCACCACAACATTGAAGCAGGTTTTGTGAGCTTAATGAAAGTAGCCCGGAGCAAAAGCTGCAAGGTTGGGTTTACTATGAGTTTGATACACGATCGTTAATTAACCGCACATTGACTAGTTAGGGCAGTATGTCTAAATGAACCCATGTCGAACATGGGGTTGAACTCGGTTTGATTGGAATTAATGTGCACAGACATAGCTCCTTCCCCCACCCCCTCTCTTGCGCGTCCCAATAATTAACACTGTAATAATAGCATTCTAATTTAAAGCAGGTGATCTGCAGAGTTCATTGACTCCTCAAGATAATAAGTTATTACACAGACATTTGTTGTTCAGCCAGTAGATGCTTTGTGAAACAGTTGTTGTAATACACATTTGCCGTATGGTCTCGTAACTGACCATGTGTGAACACAGGATTTTTGGGGTTCGTTCCTACACGTATCTGAAGTCGATAAGTGGTATGTGTTATGTTTGGGAAAATAAGTTTTAAAAGTTTCTGATACTCACCCATAGAGAAAAGGGATAAGTTTGGCAGAATTATTTGGAATCATCCTCCTCATCATAATCATCATAATCTTCTTGTTGCATTTTATTATCTTACGTTAGTTGAAGTTGTAGTATTTGAGTTGTTTTAAAACCTAGTCATCATACAAAGTAAACAGTAAGTAAAATCAATAATTTCAGGGGTTATTCTTTGAGATATTTCAAACAAAAATGTTAAGGGGTTAAGTACAGCCCTAGATCATATATGTAACAGATAACTAATCGCTATGTTAAAATCGGCAGCACTTTGAAGAGAACAACCGCCAGGATCGCCACCCGTCCGCCGTAAACGAACACGAGATGGCAGTACAGTCGCTAATGCAATTCAAATGGGAATTATGACTTGACTCCTTATGTAACAACTATATGGCAGCGTAGTAACCTGACAAAAGTTGTTAACCTCAAAGCCTATAAGGCCGACCTATCTGGGTATATAGCCTATGATGTAGGGTACAGCTCACAGTAGTAACATTTTGGAAATATTCAACATTTTTTCCTCCATTACTGTATCTTGTACAATAATGAAAATTGGTATGTGTAAAACACTGTCCTTCTGCTATATGAAAAAATATTTTTACCATTTAAAACAATTATTTACATTTTTTTTAATTCATTTCACTGTGCAATGATGAAGCATTTCCCACATAACTAAAAAATTATCCAACATTCTATGATGAAATTTTTTGTGTGTATTTATGCATGCCATATCTACAATATGGTGCAATATCACTTCTCTACCTTTGATAGATTGTCTGCTAAAAGTAAATTCATTTAAAAATGGTCAAGTGTCAGTACTTTCTTCTAACACAAAATAAAAAAATATATATTATTTATTAAGGAATGTAGTTGAAAGACCATGATATTGTAAACATGAGTTTCAGTAATAAATTAAAAGGGAGAGAACATGAAAAAGTTAAGTTAATGAATTATGAGGGAAATGTTTCATCACTGCATAGTGAAACTGCCACCATTTTGAATTTGTAAAAGAAAAAATATAAATATTTTTCTTTTAAATAGTAAAAATAATTTTTTCATATAGCAGAAGGACAGTGTTTTACACATACCAGTTTTCATTATTGTACAAGATACAGTAATGGAGGAAAAAAAAATTTTGAATATTTCCAAAAATTTTACTGCTTTAAGCTGTACCTAACCCCTTAAGAAGACTCATACAGTAGTGGTGCTACAGATTGTATACCTTTCATAAAATTTTAAATAAGATAATTCAGTGCATCTTTCTCATTTTTTTACACAAAGAAGTGGTATTTGGGCCTCTAATTTGGCATCAACAAATTTATAATTATGATAGTAGTTCATTATTTTTATTTACAAAATTTAAAAGAAATAATTTTCTGGTATTTTTTAAATTAAATCATGATATCTCTTGAACTAATTGTCCAAATTGATTAAAATTTTCAGGATATCTTTAGCCATTCAAACTGTAGAGGATAAACCACTTTCATAGAGATATAATCATAATTTTACAAATTTTAAGTAAATAATGTAAAATAAAAATTACTTTTTTTCCTTATGACAAAATGAAAAAAAAAGTAATTAAAAAACTTTGTAACGTAGGATGTTCACTGTGATCCTAACACTGCATTTCATGAGTTAGAAATATAAAAGACAATTTGAATCTGACAAATGGCTGGGAAGACACTATGTTTTTCCTCTTACGTAGCAGCAAATTATTTCCTTTAAATTGTATAAATAAAAATAATAAATTGATTTAGTAATTATAAATTTAGATAAATACAATATAATATTTGTTACTCAGTCAAATGACAAATCAATGTAAAATAATGACTTATATTATATGGTCATTAAGTTTTGTACACATAAATTATATATTGCAAACGTTTTCGCCCATTCAGGCATCTTCAGGCACGATTATACAATATCTCAATATCAAACTGTATAGTCATTACATTGGTGATAGATAAACTGTTTAAAATTAATGATGTACAACATCTCCATGATTAAAATGTAATGTTACAGGTCATAAAATTAAATTATATTAAAATTAGAAACAACGTAGTGTTATGATTTAAACTTCACAGAATATTATGAAGTTTAAATCATAACACTACATCATTAATTTTAAACAGTTTATCTACCACCAATGTAATGACTATACAGTGATTTGTCATTTGACTGAGTAACAAATATGATATTGTATTTATCTATATTAATTGACAATCTGAACAAATTTCATCATTCTCTCTAAGTTAATTATAAATTTGTTGATGCTAAATACGAGGCCCAAATGCCACTTATTTGTGCACAAAAAATAAGAAAGATCCACTTAATTATCTCTGAGATATTTAACATTTTGTGAAAGGTTTACAATGTGCGGCACCGGTACTAATGAGCCTCCATAAGTAGCCTACAATTTTGCTCGTTTTTGCTTCCTCTTTGAGATAAAAATTATTTCATATCAAATATTTCATTGCGTGTTTTGTGAAAGCCATTGATTTCCAATATGCTCACTCACTTTAAGAGAGCAACGTATTATACTAATAAATGATTGAAAGAATTATAGTTTTGGCCTTTAAATGTGTAGAAATGTTGATCCGAACAAATGTAACTTTTCGTTGTGTAAAGAAATTTTACAAAGTTACATTTGTTCGGATCAAATTTCTGCTCATTTAGAGGACAAAACTA
Organism: Periplaneta americana; assembly: GCF_040183065.1. Classification (NCBI taxonomy): domain Eukaryota; kingdom Metazoa; phylum Arthropoda; class Insecta; order Blattodea; family Blattidae; genus Periplaneta; species Periplaneta americana. Next base: position 35,046,616 of record NC_091130.1, on the reverse strand, counting down.
AAATGCTTTCAATAATTTATTATCTTAATACACTGCTCTCTTAAACTGACTGAGCATATTGGGAATTATGTCAATGGGTGTCACAAAACAACCCCTGGAATGTTTCACATAAAACAATTTTTGTCTCGAAAATGCGGTATGGCGCGAGTGATTAAAATACGGTTAACTGATTATCTGGCAGTATTAATAGAGTTTGTGTGTAGATATGCCTAACTATTCGATTTATATTGTTATGAATGCATTCAAATTATTATCTTAAAATTTAGATTTTGATGCGTAAAAAAAGTTAAGAAAAAGATAGAATTCCACGCCAGATACTTAATTTTCAACGAGACGTAAAACATCACCGAAAAGACCTTTCGGTTACTTACGTTGAAGGCGGAAAGTGAAGTAATATCTAACCTAAATTCGTGACTGGATTATTATTATTATTATTATTATTATTATTATTATTATTATTATTATTATTATTATCAATAGTGTTGCTGACTGTCAATTTCTTCAGGATGACATTAATTCAATTACCAATTGGTCAGTTGATAACGGGATGATGATTAATGAATCCAAAGTTACGTAATATCATTTTCAAGGAAAACCTCTACACTAAAATATAACTATCATCTAAAAAATGTATTAATTAACAGAAAAGATTGTACGTATTAGAGACCTCGGTGTATTAATTGACAACAAATTATATTTTCACAACCACATTGATTATAACCATGCAATAAGAATGTTAGGAATAATTCGGTCAATTACTTATTCTTTTTCAACACCTGACTCTCTTTTAATACTATACTATACATTAGTGAGATCGAAACTCGAATATGCATCTGTAGTTTGGAACTCTATTACTAGTTCTGATTCGCCAAAACTGGAAAATATACAAAGGAAATTTATTTCATTATGTTCGTACAGATTCCTGCCTAATAACTCTGAGTAAAACTATGATAAAAAATGCGAGCACTTTAAATGTTGAAGCCTGTATGCCAGACGTCATGATCTCGATTACTTATCCTTATGTAAGATCCTTAAAGGTGACATTAATTATTGTCAATTTTTCTTAAACAGTGCCAGCCTTCGTATTCCTATGAAGAACATGAGACATCACAAACTCTTCTATATTAGAAATTCTAAATCTTCCTCGCCGGTCTCCAGATGTATTAAACATGCTAACTTACATGTAGGCGATTTCGATCCATTCAATTTATAGAAGTATTAGAATATGGCAATGTCTTTGCTAATATTATTTGCATAATCCTTATACACAAATTGGTAATACTTTTGTAAGAATCAACTCCTTTCCCTAAAATTTTATAGTATTAATTGTTGTAAATTAATTATTGTAATCTATGTTCTTCATTTTGTTGTTAACTGAAGTATTTAATTGTACCATAGTTATTCAATTTAATGTAGCTATTAATTGTATCAATGTGCCGGACTTTAACTGGCCAGTGGCTGTTGTCCAGCACATAAGTTAAATAAACAAATGAATGAATAAATAAATTAATAAATAAATTAATTAAATAAATAAATACATAAATAAATAAATATATAAAAAATAAATCGGTAAATAAATTACTATTACTACTACTACTACTACTACTACTACTACTACTACTACTACTACTGCTACTACCGTCATCAATATTACTATTGTAATTAAATTTGGGAAGTATTAGAAGACATATAATTAATGTCTACATTAATACAGACTTCAGAAATATTTACATAAAAATAATGTGCCACTATCTCAGATTAAAATAGGAGATAACATACTCCCAGTAGGTTTTAAAATTAGTATAATGTTTCGACAATGTTATTCCATATCTCCAATCTTTTTAAAATATGCTTAGAAAAAGCTTTTAAGATATGGAAGAAGAAAATGTTTTGGTATGGAAGTATCTTTAGAAGATGAAATAATCTACTCACTACATTTGCCTACGACCAAGTTATTATTGCACAGGATTGTGAAGACATAGGCCTAGAATATATGACGAGAAAACTCGCTGATGATTATAGTAAACGAGTCCTTTTGTTTTTTCTTCGAGTTTAAGATGTGTTATAAATACCAGGTATCTTTAGAACCTTGGCTTTTACAAAAAAATATGATTAGGCCTATACAAATTTTGAATATAAGTAGGTAATATTTAAACAAAATTCATGAATAAGATCGTCATAAACAGAAGTAAGTAAATGGGTATTGGAAATCAACTTCTCTAGACCCGAATGTCTGTGTATAGAATCTAAATAACAACATCTACAGCTAGTTAATGGCCAAAATATTACAATTATTTGGAATATACTCATCTTCCAGTAAAGTTACATCAGAAGCAAAATAGGAAAGCGAAATAAACTACAGAGTTTCTATTGGCTGCGATGTTAGGCTACAAGAAAATTGAACTTCAGTTTATGGGACAAAAATAACTGGACATGAAAAAATATCATTTATAATAGGCCTACCACTGTCAAAGAAATTACAATGTCTGGATGTACAATATGGCAGATATCCGAACAAAATAGAAAAATTACTTGCACTGAAAATGGACCTCTAGCGTCGGTCTACAGAAATCAGTAAATTAGATAATGTACCTAACGCTATTATGAGATAAAAAATGAAAAAGGAGAATACAATAATTATAATAATTATTATTTATTTATTTAATCTGACAGAGCTAAGGCCAGTAGACCGTCTCTTCCGCCCAGCCAGACTCTTAATTCCAATTGAATACAACGCAATAGATAGTATTGCTTGCCACGTCCATAGGATGGAGACCGAAAGATTACTTAAAAGTTGATGAACTGGATTGCCCGCGAAGAGAAAGAAGAAGACGTTCGAGAAGGAGATGGTATGATAGAATTCAGGAAATTTAAGCCGAGATTTACAAAAGGGAATGCGGCTGGATCGAAAAGAATGTGAAAGATGAAACTTAAGACTCCGATAGGCGTTATAAACCGATATAATTATTATTAATTACAGGTGAAAAATAAATTTTAAATTTTAAACGAAAGGAACTGAATCCATTTCAATGAAATGGGCGGATATTTGGCAGTCACTAAACACTTTACTATAAAATTCTGTCTTCTTAAAAAATCTTAGGTGAAATATTTTTTATTGAAGGTCCCAGGTCTTCATTTGGTACATATATAGAGACGCAATGCAACTCCTATAAAACGCACATACGCACACACACACACATACACAAACTCAAACACACTGTAGAATACCCTCCACCATTACGCAGGTTTCGAACCAAGGTCCCGTTTATTTAATTTGTCTCTTTAAAAGTACAGAATATAATATTTTAAAATTCAGGAACAGACTTCCAGTTGTACGTACCTGCCGCCACTCATTACAAATGAATAGAATACATCACGGATAAATACGAAATGTAGAAACCATTTTCGGTCTTCTTTAGCTGCTGCAGTTGGTACACAAGTGGTCGATATTTTGTAGGGCTGTCTCCAAAAGTCACACACGCTGCCATCTACCGGATACTATTCTGAACCAAGTGGTCGCCTCGTACGGCTACCGGTTACGAGCCAACGAACCCGTGTCGAACATTTTTGTCCATTGCATACGAGTAAGCCGAGTATTATTTTTAAATGAAGCAATTAATAATACGTTATAATTTTATTACAGTTATATTTCCGTGTAGCCCTACGTAAACAGTAACAAGTATTATTTCGAAAGTTCCAAATCTTTATTGCTATTATTATTATTATTATTATTATTATTATTATTATTATTATTATTATTATTATTATTATTACCTATTTATCATTTGAAGTATGCCATTAAAAGTCCAGGATAACAGAGAGGGTTTGGAATTCAACGGGTTACATCAGCTGCTTGTCTATGCGGAAGACGTGAATATGTTAGGAGAAAATCCACAAACGATTAGGGAAAACACGGAAATTTTACTTAAAGCAAGTAAAGAGATAGGTTTGGAAGTAAATCCCTAAAAGACAAAATATATTATTATGTCTCGTGACGAGAATATTGTACGAAATGGAAATATAAAAGTTGGAAATGTATCCTTCGAAGAGGTGGAGAAGTTCAAATATTTGGACCAACAGTAACAAATATAAATGATACTCGGGAGGAAATTAAACATAGAATAAATATGGGAAATGAATGCTATTATTCGGTTGAGAAGCTTATATCATCTAGTCTGCTGTCAAAAAATCTGAAAGTTAGAATTTATAAAACAGTTATATTACCGGTTTTTCTTTATGGTTGTGAAACTTGGACTCTCACTTTGAGAGAGGAACATAGGTTAAGGGTGTTTGAGAATAAGGTGCTTAGAAAAATATTTGGGACTAAGAGGGATGAAGTTACAGGAGAATGGAGAAAGTTACACAAAACAGAACTGCACGCATTGTATTCTTCACCTGACATAATTAGGAACATTGAATCCAGACGTTTGAAAAGGGCAGGGCATGTAGAACGTTTGGGCAATCCAGAAATGCATATAGAGTGTTAGTTGGGATGCCGGAGGGAAAAAGACCTTTAGGGAGGCCGAAACGTAGATGGGAAGATAATATTAAAATGGATTTGAGGGAGGTGGGATATGATGATAGAGACTGGATTAATCTTGCTCAGGCTAGGGACCAATGGCGGGCTTATGTGAGGGCGGCAATGAACATTCGGGTTCCTTAAAAGCCAGTAAGGAAGTAAGTTTAAAATTTGAAATGATGTTATTATTAATACATCCGCCTGTCATAAGAGATGACCATATAGATCCGGAAAACAATAAAAAATGCATATATGGAATAGAGAGAAAAAGCAATACAATAGGTAGCAATCATAGTACAATATGCAATTTAGAAAGTTAAAAAATTAAACATTATATAAATGATTACGTAAAATGCCTATGGATTTCTTTAAGATATTTAAACAAATATTTTTAATATCTTGGGATGTCGTATCATATTGTTTTAAAATGTCAGCAGTGTATTTATACGCCGATCTGCGGGTACCAAACAGCAAACCCCTCACCTGCAATGAATTTATAAATCTTCTCACTATTCGTCATGTGCCGCAAGGGACAAAGAGTACTTAACCATATAAATGTTTACAAGTTCAGTGAACCATTAATTTTGTTTTGACAATGAAACTCCTACAAGAACATAGCTGCAAATACATTTTGTGATTGGTGGAAATATACCTAGTTTTAGAGGCAAGTGTTACAAAAAAGTAAAGAATGCTGATGAACTTGGTTTCATTTCGAATATAGTTGATGCTTCAAGGGAGCAATTGATCATTTCAATGCAGCTAAAGTTACAATCGGAATAATAGATGTAGGTATTCCAAGCCTCTTAAACACATCTTTCATAAAGAGAGTAGCGGTACCTCTTGCTCCAACCAGAAGTCCGATTACTTCAAGCTCTTCTAGCTGGTACTTTTGGAGGTAATATGGATTGGTAGGATTGTAGATATTCTTTTTTTCCTTATCCACTTCTGCTGGCTGTTCCTCGTTCGTTTCGAAACGCACAGTGGGATCAATTATGAATCCAGATCTTGTAGATTCCTTGAAAGCTATTATATCTATGCGCCGTGTACTGCCAGTGACGGAGAGACCATGTACTTCTTCAAAGGTGTTGTAATCGGCATCTTTAAGGGCAGTGGCTATAATTGATCGTACTTGGTGGTGTTTAGCGTTTCGCAGACCTTCGCCGTACGGACAGGATCCCAGGACGTGTGTAAGAGTTTCAACCTCGTTGTGGCAATGCCTACAACGGTTGTCCTGAGATCTTTCCGGCACAGCACATACTGCTGCAACATTTCCAACCATTTTAATGCCATCGCGCCATTCGCTGTTGGAGAGTCCTTCATGTTTACAAATCCATTTGTTGGCATTAGGATATTGTTTAAATAAAACTACGCCTTTCCCTTTCTGTGGATGACGACACCAAATATCAAATTCTCTGTTCCTCAGAAGGTTACGAATCTTTGTAGTATTTAAGAAACATTCTTATGAAATAAGGCATCTTCTGGAACAATGTTCAGAGATTGGGCACATCTAATGGTCTCCTCATGAACCTGACGTGTCTGTATGATGTATGGGTTTTGAGATTTGTGTAAACATCGAAGGGCATTAATTTGTTGTAATAGTGCTTCCCATTTTGTTCGAAAAATTCCTAGTAGAAGTTGCATTATACCTCTCACTCAAGTGAGGAACACATGGGCGGTAAATGACTTGTTTTTCCTGATCAACCGCTAATGTTTGAGATACATCCTTTTCGAACCGTACAGTTGGGTCCAATGTAATATTCTTCTTTTGTCTATTAAGAGCAACTATATCCGCTAGTCTGCTACTGCCATTCTCAGATATACAATGTAGAGTTCTTCATGTACTTCAAAATTTTTATTTTTATTTAAATGTGAGACAATATAAGAGCGCACACTATGATGACGTACATCGCGCAATAAATTTCCTTTAGGACATAATCCTAGCACATGACCAAGAGTTTCAGTCGCCTCACATCCTGGAGTTCTACACTGTCGTGAAGTCGTTGTTCGCCCTGGTACTGATCTTACTGCTGCAGTATTGCATGACATTTAGTGGCAGTGGTCCATTCTGATGACGATAATCCTTTTCTGCCACTCATCCAAGAATTTACTTTTGATCCATCTTGCAAAAATAATCTCCTTTTCCTTTATGCTGAAGGCTATCCCAAGCATGAAATAATCAGATCTGGAGAATCTGAATTTAAATGAAACACTAATGGCATGGGCAATGTTCAAAAAGGAATTGAGCAATAGATGTTCAAGAATGGATTTCAAAGAGTTCGTACAATTCATGTAAATTAACGAGTTAGGTGAACAATTTCTTCTAATTGATTTATATAATTCCGTCGCATACTGTAAATTGTGAGCGAGGATTTAGTTGCATGAATCTTGTAAAAACTGTAATTAGAAACCGCCTTTCGGTAAAAAGAGTTGGCACTCTGCTAACAATAAATCTTGAAGGGCGTACTAGTAGAGAATTTCAATGTTTATAGTGCCCATAAAATAAAGTATTTTAATGTGATGTAAATTCAGCAGTAAATGATTCTAAACATACCTACGTCTAATGATTTGCTTACATAAGCATATCTAGAGTGTGGTAAGATGGAATGAAAGTAATATAACCAAGAAACAAATTACACAACTTTTTGTTTCTACAAACCTTATTAATTTTATCTTCTTTGTACAATTATACAGAATATTGCACAAGTTTTTCGCAATTTCCACAGATATATTTTTTGCTTGGTGCATTTTTTCCGACAATTATTTATTTTCCAGCTTAAACTCTGCTTCCGATATGTAATTTCCCCATATCTCAACATTATATAAATATTTGCTTCAATAATCGTTCTGTAAATATCATTTGATCTTTTGCTATGTTGGGTCATTTATTTAAACATTTGTCTATTGCTGTTAAGGCTGGTTCACAATAAACCGGTAACGGAAACGACTACAATTAACGAGAAGCTTACCGGACCCCTGGAACGGGAAAAGAAAGTTAATTGTGAATGCTCACATTTTAAATACATTTATTTTAACAATATTTCCGTTCTCGTTCTCGTTTTCGTTCCCGTTTTATTGTGAACAGCCTTCAGTGCTACGTTTTCTTTATTTTACAGTATTTTCATTTTATTATTTTTAATCTCTCTTATTGTCTATATTACGCCTAAGTATGTAAATATTTAGTAGATACGTAATTAATACGAGTTCTACTCTTTCAGGGGCGAGCTAAAGTTTTCCTGTATATATTATATTTTGTGTGAGATCGTGCGTATTTCCTTGTTTTCCGCACAGAACCAATACGCGGTAAGTGTGAAATACCACATTCAGTATTCCCAACGTAACACACATAACAATTTCCCTCTTCTTACCGCTTAAGCGCGACATTCATTTTACTGCTTTAGGCTTTTAACATATTATTTTTAGAGACGTTTAACATAGTAATAATTATAAATTGGAAACTTACCACTGCAATTTCACCTAAATTGCAATGCTAATTATTGTTTTTAAATATTTGCAAAAATTAAGTAAAGTCTACTACTCCACGAAACTTATTGCATTCCTGATACAAGTAACATTAAGGAAGCAGTGAAAAAATCAACTAGATTCCAGTTGCCGATGTTATTACTGCAATATGTTATATAAATAATATTGTTAAAATATTAAAATGAAAAATAAATCATTACATAACCTTACCGTTTGTTTTAAGTTCGCATTTATAGACTGGGGGGGAAAAAAAAGACAGACATATGTCACGGCCTGCTGGAGTATAGTAAACACAGAAAAAATTTAATAGCAACAATGTTGAAGAAAGATATTTTGGTTTTCCGAAGTTGCCGTCATTAAACAGAAACCAACATGGAGATTTCATTGCAACTAATTAGCAATTCGTCTTTCAGGTATGTAATAAACGATCTTCGCACAAAATAATGTAAGATACACGAGTGGTATGTTTGTTTTCATGTTCTCGGAAATTAAAAAAGCTCAACTACGTTTCGCTTTTTCAATCTTTTCCTCGACCATGAAAATGTCAACATACCGCTCTTGTAACGTATATTACTATTATGTTACAATTATTAGCAAAATAATAAATAAATAAATACTATTAAATTAATTCTTATGTATAATACAGACGTAGACAAATTATTAGACTAAATTAATTATATGTGTAACGAAGCTGTATTTATCGGTAGAAATAATGAACATAAATGTATTTTTCACAGATATAATGAAGAGAAAATTGAGTATTGAGGTTATTAATATTCTGTGAACATTCACTTACTCTTTATTAACACGTTGATTTTGTCAGGGATACTGGAAACCAAAGTTTGACACTTTCTTTGAATATCAGTATCATTTAGCCAGATATCAGACAGTGCTTAAATGAGTTCATGTTTTGTTGTAAGCCTCTTTTTATTCACTTCCTTCTTCAGTATAGATCACAGATTTTCAATTTCGTTCATGTCCGGTCTTCTTGCAGGCCATGCGAGAATATCTTCTGAAGTATATAATTAAAACACCAGTAGTACCAACATAGAAAAAAATATACTTAACCATTGGAAAAATATACCAGAATATTATGTAAACAATCATATTTACAACAATAGAGACCCTGTGAATTACACTGATAGTTGATATGACGAATTATATTATGTTTCCAAGAAAAAGTTTTAGTCTAATAATTTGTCCACGTCTGTTTCTATCCAAACTAAAATTCAAACAACTTGCAAGAGAAAAAATTAAATATCGGTATTTATTTATTTATTTATTTATTTATTTATTTATTTATTTATTTATTTATTTATTTATTTATTTTCGCTAATAATAATTGTAACATATGAAGAAAAACAAAGGAACGATTTGTTATATGGATGAAGCACGACATATGGAAATACATTGTTTAGAAGAAATACAATTTAAGTAATTAGACACTAAATTAATAGCATTTTATGTCTCGTATGTTTAAAGCTCATACTCGTACCTATGAAATGAAGATATCTTCAATGTATTTACTTTAATTAATACAGCAATTACATTAATTACTTTTGTATTCGCCAGACGTGATAATCAGGAATTGTGAGATTTTATTTTTATTACCAGCATTAAAACACGCGGTACAACATTATGACACCGGTGACATCCTTTAGTAGGGATTCTACAACTTCATCTAGCGAGATCTCCGCGGAAGATAACTCGTCCTCGTGTACAAGAGTCACTACCCCAGGCAGTATTTTTCCGCCCCTCGAACGTCCGCTATTTTTTTTTCTCTTTTTTTCCCAACCATGCCGTGCAATAATTCCAACTTAGCAGGTTACGACTTTATTTCAAGCTTGCAGCTGTCTAATTATAAAATGGTATTCACGTTATGTAATTGATTGTAAAATGGTATACTTAACATAATACAGGAGTTACATCCACTCTGTAACAATGGTAATGCTAATTATTATTATTACAATTTTATTTTTATTTATTTTTAAATTTATTTAAGTTATAAACAACACTGTTACAATAACAGATTATCACAGTAGGATACATTAAAATTTTACATTAAAACGAATTTTATTCATTATTAATCATCGTTCTTAGTTCTTACATGTTACCGATATTCATTTAAAACGGTATGAACTCAATATCTCAATGCAGAGGAAATGATATAAAGGTGGCAACCCCACCACATAAATTCTATCGTGTTTGAAAATCTTTGTAACAACTCATGCAAGAATTAGCTGGAGAGATACAATTGATAATGTCTAATGTCTGACAACAGACAAGAGTTAGAAAAGGGGAAAAAAAATAAATAAATAAATTTGAAACGTGGAACGTTTGACGTGTCACGCATGAAGATAACAACTGAATTTTAATTTATATAAGAAAGATATTAATCTATATATATATATATATATATATATATATATATGCATGGTGTTCTGCCCAAAGGCAGGTCTTTCACTGCAAAATCCAGCACTCTCCAATCCTTTCTATTTTCTGCCTTCCTCTTAGTCTCCGCATATGATCCATACATCTTAATAATAATAATAATAATAATAATAATAATAATAATAATAATAATGGCTTTATTTAACCTGGCAGAGTTAAGGCCGTAAGGCCTTCTCTTACACTCAACCAGGATTAAAACTTGCTTACATAGTTGAACATAAAACTGGATCGGAATTAAGTAGTTACATACTGATACAATTTAGGTACATTATGAGATCTAAAGAGTAGTTACATAAAAATTTACCTCATAAAATAAAAAATAAAAAATAAAATGTCGTCTATCATCTGATAACTTTTTCTACCTCGAACTCTTCTTCCGTTCACTATTCCTCCCAGTGTATCCCTCAATAGGCAGTTTCTTCTCAGCCAGTGACCCAGCCAATTTCGTTTCCTGATTAGACTGAGCATCATTCTTTCTTCCCAACACAGCTTCATTTCTTATACTGTCTGTCCATTTCACACATTCCATTCCTCACTATATCCATATTTCAAATGTTTCTAGACTTTTCACTTCATTTGGTCGTAATGTCCACGTTTCTGCCCCATACTCCATACAAAGCACTTCACTAGTCTCTTCCTTAGTTCTTTTTCCAAGATGCTCCTTTTCCTATTAAAAGCTTCCTTCGCCATTGCTATTCTCCTTTTGACTTCCTGGCTGCAGCTCATGTTACTGTTTATAGTAGCCTACACCCCAAGTATTTGAAGCTGTCCACTTGCTCTACTGCCTCATTTACTGTAGTATTCGCAAGATTACCTTCTTTATTATTTTTTCCTATAACAAAATCAGTTTCGTCCAAGGGTAGGTCCTTCAACAAACCCAACATTCTCCAATCTTCCCTATTTTCTGCCTTCCTCTTAGTCTTCGCATACGAGTCACATATCTTAGTGTTCATCATGTGATATCTTCTTCTGCTCCAATATAGGGTGTTAAAGAAAAGTATTCAATAGTTTCAGAAGCGGTAGTATTCATAAAAAATAAAAACAGTGTAATAAAGAAGAGTTCTAAAATCAATATCTCCCGAGATAAGAGTACTTGTTCATCAACATCATAGATGTTCAGTTATTTCCATTGATTATAATGCATCTTTCTGTCCTATGACTTAGGGACTCACATCTTGTTACACTTTTACTTGCTACATTTTCGATATGTTAGGCACTTTACACTCAATCAGAAACAAACAAAGGACTCACATGAGAAGATATGCTGTTCTTACAATACCATTCCAAAGCCCTTATTTCGTACAATATTTCATTTTGAGACCCATGTTTATTTTAAATTATTTGTTATACTTACTGCCATCTTTCAGAATTTTGATTGCTTTTCTTTTAATGGAAATCACATTGTGCATCTCCTATGATGTTTGTGAACAAGCAGTCATATCTCGGAAGTTATTAATTTTAGGACTTTTTTCCTTATTTTTTTATTAATACTACCCCCTCCCAGAATAATGGAAGCTTGTTTTCTTATGAGCAGGAACTCATATCTCGGAAGATATTAATTTTATGACTGAATGAATGAATGAATGGATTGACGAGCATATGGCCGTGTTCCCAGATTAAAGGATGCATGGATGAATTATTAATGAACTCATGAATGCATGATCGATGAATGGCTTAATGAATGTGTATATGCATGTATGTACGTATGTATGTATGTATGTATGTATGTATGTATGTATGTATGTATGTATGTATGTATGTATGTATGTATGTATGTATGTATGTATGTATGTATTCGGACTAATAGAAGGTGTTGCAAAACTCCATACTCAAATTTCTAGGGATGGGAGAGGACCCCAAAACAAAGATTTTTCTTTAAATAATCATAGGTCGGAAACTAATATATTATTTTAATATACAGAAGTACATATGATACTCGTATCTCCATGCAGATATTCTGCGTCATCATACGATGAAAGAGTAATGGAAAGGAGAAAAATTCTTTCATCGTATGATAACGCAGAATATCTGCATGGAAATATCATATGTACTTCGGTACATTAAAATAATATATATGATTTCTTAGGAAAATATTTGGGGCTAAGAGGGATGAAGTTATAGGAGAATGGAGAAAGTTACACAACGCAGAGCTGCACGCATTGTATACTTCACCTGACATAATTAGGAACATAAAATCCAGACGTTTGAGATGGGCAGGACATGTAGCACGTATGGGTAATTCCAGAAATGCATATATATATATATATATATATATATATATATATATATATATATATATATATATATATATATATAGAGAGAGAGAGAGAGAGAGAGGGAGAGAGAGAGAGAGAGAGAGAGAGAGTGTTAGTTGGGAGGCTGGAGGGAAAAAGACCTTTGGGGAGGGCGAGACGTAGGTGGGAAGATAATATTAAAATGGATTTGAGGGAGGTGGGATATGATGGTAGAGACTGGATTAATCTTGCTCAGGATAGGGACCAATGGCGGGCGTATGTGAGGGGACAATGAACCTCCGGGTTCCTTAAAAGCCAGTAAGTGAGTATATGACATGCGTAAATCACTTCGTGATTTAAGACGGCGCTTATTCCGTCGGATCCCGGCCAACTAGTCACTCATAACGAGTGCACCTCAGCACATGTGTGGACTTCAGTCCTACGTTCATAGACTCTATGACGTAGTGCAGAGGGCGGCCACTAGAGGGAACCCAAGAGTTGGAACTTAAACTGAGACGATTCTGTCCGACGGGTATCCGGTGTGGCTTAGTGGATAAAGCATCAGCATGTAGAGCTGAAAACCCTGGTTCAGATCCCGGCGCCGGAGAGAATTTTTTTCCGTCCCATTACTCTTTCATCGGAAACTAATAGTTACGTAGTCGTCACCTTCGATCTCAGACAAAAGTTACGTCAGTCGTTACCTTCGAACGCATCGCTGAGAAGAAACAAGCATCTCTGCGCATCACAAACAAGTCACAATTAGCAGACTGCACACAGCTTTTACGTGGCATATTCGGTGAACATTGGATTGGCCAGGGTGGGCCCATTGCATGGCCTGCTTGTTCTCCTGACCTTACTCCACTCGATTTTTTTGTGTGGGGACATTTAAAGAGTTTAGTGTATGAAACGCCAATCCTATCAGAGGAGGACCTCGTTGCTCGGATTCTTGTAGCTCCTTACAATACCAACATGAAGTATTTCAACGTATGAGAGGCGCATTATCACGTCGTTGTACATCATGTATTGAAGCAGGAGGCCGCACGTTTGAACAATACCTGTAAACAAAAGTCACCAAAACCATTTTAAATGATTACCACGCTCTCAGTGTCTGTCAGCAATGTCTGCGTTCGAAGATAACGACTGACGTAGCTATTGCTTTCCGACCGTTGGTTATATAACAAAAAATATTTGTTTTCGGCTTTTCTACCATCCCTATAAGTTTGAGTATGGAGTTTTGCAACACTCTGTATGTTAATGGCTGTATAGATGGATGGGTGGACGGTTGTATTGATGGATGATTTCATGAAGGGATGGATCGACAGACGGTTGACATACTAACGGATGAAATAATAATAATAATAATAATAATAATAATAATAATAATAATAATAATAATAATAATAATTTATTTAATCTGACAGGATTAAGGCCATAAGGCCTTCTCTTCCATCCTACCAGGTAGCACATATAAATACAAAAAAGAAATACAAACACTGATGAAAATGATACAAATTAAGTTAAAGCCCTATAGAAGATCAACAGAGTCAAAAGAACACTACAGAGCTCTCATCGAGCTAATGCAACAAAAAGAAAGAAAACAGAGATAGCAATGATGATACTGATAACTGACAATAATAATAATAATAATAATAATAATAATAATAATAAATACATTACATATTAATTTTCAATTTTACAACCGCATAGTTACAATATTTATTATATGTCATGGGTTAAGGTGAAGTTGCGCAACCTCACAGGTGTTCAACAAGCAATTCCACGAACTAGAATGTGATTTTTTTTATTTAAATTTGAATTTTGATATTGTCCGACAGTCTCTGACGTGGTCAGGGAGAGAATTCCAGAGGCGTGGAATAGATATGCTGAGTGCTATGAGTGGATTTGCAAAGAAACGGACTGGTGTACAGACAAATACAAAACATTAATGAAGAATTGCCTTTAAGCAGGTGGAAGTGAATTTGTGATCCGGTGAGTTCTCGTAAACTTGTTCCTTTTATGACTTGCGTTTTAGGAAAGAGGCTTAATGCGGTGAGTGCTATAAATTTAATGGTTTTATATCTTCATTACTTCTCTTTGCTTCACGCATTTCTGAACTCAAACTCCTGTGTGTTCATTCCTCTTAAAAGATTGGATGTATATCTCTATGGGTAAAATTGCTTTTGTTTCCTTGTCCCTGAGATTTATTTTCAGAATCAGATTGTAGTCACTGCAGCAAATGTTTAGCACTGAATCCTACTTGAAAATACATTACTATGAAAGTAAGAAAAGTTTTAGGTATACGAAAACGTGTTGTATTTTGGGCTATTTGACGATTTATTATTAGAAATTGAAAACAACAAATCCATAAATTTTCTAGACATCACAGTAACAACAGTAGACAACAAACACACATTCAAAGTATTCAGAAAACCAACAACAACAACACACATACACAACACATCCAACCACACAACACAAACAAGCTGCATTCCGAACAATGGTACACAGACTACTCAAAATACCAATGAACCAACAAGATTACAACGAAGAACTCAACATAATCAAATACATAGCACAAGAAAACGGATACAACCCCAACATAATAGACAACATAATACGTAAGACAAAACATAATCACAAAAAACAGAAGAATACAACACAAACACAAGAACACAAAAAATACATCACTCTAACATACGAAAACAAAAACACACATAAAATTATTGCAACCTCATTCAAGAAATTAAATTACAACATCGCATACAGAACAAATAACACCCTACAAAAACATCTCAACACACAAACAACACAAGCAAACAGGTACAACCACACAGGCGTATACAAACTCAAATGTAACACCTGCAACAACTTCTACATGGGACAGACAGGCAGATCATTTCAAACACGTTACAAAGAACACATCACAGCAATAACAAAATTACAAAACACCTCCACATATGCAGAACACATCACAAATGCCAACCACACCTACAGAGACATCAACACAGACATGGAAATACTGCACATCCAACCAAAAAGCCAGAAACTCAACACACTAGAACAATATGAAATATACAGACACACGAAAACACACCCCAAAGATATTCTCAACACACAACTCAATTTCAATTCACATACTCTTTGACTCTACACTACGAACGCACCCTCACAGGAAATAACAAGAGGCGCAAAGACCAACAACGACCAGTTCTGAAGATGAGCCATAAATAGGTCGAAACATGTAAACAAGGTACCGGAACGTTAAAATTTAACACAAGAAAGTCTTATCATACATATTCCGAAGTGATACATTGTTAAAAGTTGTGTAATCAAGATGTATTATTATTATTATTATTATTATTATTATTATTATTATTATTATTATTATTAATTTATTCATCGTACATTAGAGACTTCAGGAGTAATTAAATTTGACAAAGAAATTTCCAATCTAATTTGTACGCTCAATACAATGCGACAAATTCCACAGGTTTCCAGTATAATGTATAATTGATTTTTGTACATCGGGGATAACATTTTTGAGGTCAAGGCCCAAACCTGTATATACTTCTTTCAGTTCTGTTACCACAATAAACATGGCTTCCATAGAATAAAGTCAATGCCGTACTCGGTGTAAAGCGGTTGCAATGTCGGCCGTTGTATCCGAGGAACGCGGGTTCATAGCCCGGCCGAATGCGGTGGATGTAAAGAAAATAAAATCTTCATCATGGCTTAATCTCTAAGAGTTCCATGTCACAGATTTAAGACAGTGTTGCTATATTAATAATATTGTGACAGCGACGTGAGAATCGAACTCACGACCAGCGTCCCGCAAGAAAGCAGATCGCACAGGCTCCACGGAACATTGGGCGACGTCGCGCGGTGGAGAGAAGGGAGAGAGGGTGTATTACGTCACGCGACGAGTCTGCGCGCGCAGCTGCTACGCAGTGGATGTGGAACGGACCTTCCCGGCCCTTCCAGAAATGTCGATGTAGAGATATTGAGATAATTCTCTACACACCTGTAGAAGGTTCTCGCAACTATGATTTTGCTATAAAAGAGCAGGCGCCAGCGAACTAGAGTCTTCAGAGTTTTCAGTTATTCAGTCAGTGAGAAAGCCAGAGCAAGCAAGCCAACCGGAGTTCGACTCGAGTGTGCGTCCGCATCTGCGTCAGCATCCGAAGGCCTGAGTTCGAGTGCAGTGGATCGCAGTTGGAGGGACCTGAGTTCGAGTGCAGTGGACCGCAGTTGGAGGGACCCGAGTTCGAGTACAGTGAACTGTCTCTGAAGGTCTGTGGTTCGAGATACCGTGAACTCGAGTGACTGAGATAGAAGAACCGTGAACTGAGAACTGGTAGTTCTGATTTGTAAATAGTGCTTTGTAAATATTAGTTAAGATTAACAGTTCATTGTTGTGCGTAATAATCCAAGTAAACTGTCATTGTCGTCGGTGGAGTGCTATAACGAATACTTTGTTGAGTGAAGATCCAATTGTTGACGAGAGCGTTTAAGGTGAATTGTAGAAAGGAATTATTGTTGTGACGAATAAATTGCATTGTTGTAACTAATAAAATTCACACTGGTGTCAGAATCGGGACATTATCGACAATGGAGAACCTACAGCTGATCCTGCAAGCCATCGCGGAACTGAAAAACGACTTAAGTGACGTGAAAGCAGAAATGAAAGACGACATGAACAAGCACATCAGTGAGGTTAAGAACGACATAAGTGATGTGAAAACAGAGATGAAAAGTGACATAAGTGAAGTGAAAGGCGACATAAGCGGAGTGAAAAATGACGTCACTACGCAAATTGAAAGCGTTTCGGCCCACGTAGATGGAATTGTCGCCATCGTGAAAGACGAACTTAAGGCCGATTTGGACAACCTAAACAAGAATTTGTCAACTATAAACGAGACAGTAGCCGAGTTGAGACAGGATGTAGACCATTTCGACGGCAAGATCCGCGATCTCGAACGTCGTCAAGAGGAAACGTGTGTGCTGATGGACCAACATGCTGTAGAAAACAAGCACATCCTCGCGTTGGTGGATCGCCAGGCTAGAGAACAGAAACAGATAATTGCCGAGGAAGTTCAACGGGCCGTGGAAAGATCGACGTCAGAATTGAGGACCTCATGTAGTGGCCATGTGGAACCATCGCCCTCAGCCAGACATCACAACGTCAAGACGCCAAAGTTCGACGGTACGACGTCTTGGGCGATATTCCGTCGCCAGTTCGAGGCCACCGCAGCACATAATGGGTGGACCCCAGGCACGCTGCAGCTTTGGTGATTTCCCTTTGGTCCTGGTAGGTCGATACAGCCACACCAGTCTTGGCAGGCGCAGCTCTCTCCCGAAGACCATGTTTGCCGGTGTCATCCCTGTTGTATCGTGGACCGAAGCTCTGTAGGCCAAGAGGAACAGTGGGACTCTGGCATCCCAGTCTCGTTGATGGTTGGACACCACCTTCCGCAGATGCTCTTCCAAGGTTTTGATGTAGCGTTCCACCATACCATCGGACTGTGGGTGGAGGGGAGTGGTCCTGGTTTTATGCACCCCCAGACGCTCGAACAATTCTCCCATCAGGTTGGATTCGAAGTTGCGCCCCTGATCGCTATGCAATTCCCGGGGCACCCCGAATCGGCAGATGAAGTTGTCAAGCAGCGCGTCGGCCACCGTCGAAGCCTCTTGGTTGGGAATCGCGTACACCTCTGGCCATTTTGTGAAGTAATCCATGGCGACTAGCAGGTAGCGGTTCCCGCGATCCGTGACCGGGAACGGTCCAGCAACGTCGATGGCGATCCTCTCAAAAGGAGCTCCCACGTTGTACTGCTGCATGGCTCCCCTGCTGCGGGTCCTTGGTCCGCGACTGGCTGCACAGGTGTCGCATCTTCGGCACCATTGTTCCGTGTCGGTCCTCTGATGCAACCAATAGAACCTCTGCCTTAACTTGTCCAGCGTCCTGTTGGCTCCCAGGTGGCCTCCAGTCACTCCAGCATGAGTCTCCTCCAGCACTTCCTTCACCTTGCTCCTGGGCAGGACAAGTTGTTCTATGCGGGTCCTTCCATCGGCCGACTCCCAAATCCTCTTCAGGATACCGTCCTTGACAGTGAAGGATTCCCACTGGGCCCAGTAGCTCTTGTAAGTGGTGCTACGGTTGGCGATATCGGCCCATACTGGTCTCTGGCCGGACTCCACATCACGTAGTAGCTGTCCAATGTTTGGGTCCTCCAGCTGCTCCCTCCTTATGGCGGCGTTATCCCATCCTGGGCTCGGTTGGGCGGCAATTGCTCGGACTGCGTGGGCGCCATCCCGCTCTTCTACTTTCAGGCAGTGTTTACAGCCATCCGGGCACGGGCGTCGTGATAAGGCATCAGCGTTGGAATGTTTCTTCCCTTGTCGGTGTTCGGAGGTGAAGTTGTACTCCTGCAGTCGTTGAACCCAACGGGCGGTCTGCCCCTCCAGATTCTTGAAGCCCAATAGCCAGGTGAGTGCAGAATGGTCTGTCCTCAGATGGAATTCCTGGCCATACAAATATTTGTGGAATTGCTTCAGGGCTTCCACAATGGCAAGAAGTTCTCTACGGGTCACGCAGTAGTTTCTCTCAGCCTTGGACAATGTTCGGCTGAAGTAGGCAATCACCCTCTCTTGCCCGTCCTGTTCCTGAGAGAGTACTCCGCCGATGCCTACGTTGCTAGCGTCCGTGTCGAGCGTGAACTTCCTTCCCGGGATGGGATATCCCAGTACAGGAGCAGTGCAGAGCGCTTCTTTCAGCGACTGGAAGGATGACTCCGCCTCGTCTGTCCACTGGAATTGTCGTTTCTCCTCGGTCAGCTGGGTTAGAGGCTTAGCGATGTTGGCGTACCCAGCTACGAACCTTCTGTAATAAGTGCAGAGGCCGAGAAAGCGGCGCAGCTCCTGCTTGTCCCTCGGTCTAGGCCATCCTCTGACGGCTTGTAGCTTCTCCGGGTCCGTGGCCACTCCGTTGGTCCCTACTACGTGTCCCAAGTAGTTGACCTTCTTCTGGAATAGATGACATTTCTTCGGGTTCAACTTCAGCCTGGCTTGTCGCAGTCTCTCGAACACTTTCCTCAGGTTCAACAGCTGCTCGCTGAAAGTCTTGCCCACCACGATGACGTCATCAAGGTACAGCAAACAGGTGTCGTATGTCAGGCCTCTCATTACGGACTCCATTAGTCTCTGGAATGTAGCCGGGGCGTTGCAGAGGCCGAACGGCATAACGGTGAACTGCCATAGTCCCTGGCCTGTAGAGAATGCCGTTTTCTCCTTATCCTCCGGATGTAGCGCCACCTGCCAGTATCCTGACTTGAGATCCAACGTCGAGAACCACTCTGCTCCGGCCAGGGTGTCCAAGGTGTCGTCAATTCGTGGAAGGGGAAAGCAGTCTTTCCTGGTGACGTCATTCAGTCTTCTGTAGTCCACGCAGAAACGCAGGTCCCCATTCTTCTTCTTCACCAGCACCACAGGTGATGACCAAGGGCTGTCGGATTCCTCGATGACCCCTCTTGCTTTCATGCCCTCCAGTTGGCTGTCAATCTCCCTCTGTTTAGCTAGAGGGACGCGTCGAGGAGGTTGTCTGATTGGGCGAGCATTTCCGGTGTCAATGCGGTGCTGAACTTTCTCCGTTCTCCCGTAGTCGTTTTCAGACAGACTGAACACGTCCTGAAACTCTGTCAGTAGATCGTGGACTTGTCTTCTGGTGTCAGAAGTGGGATTTGGGAGTCGGCCGATGGAAGGACCCGCATAGAACAACTTGTCCTGCCCAGGAGCAAGGTGAAGGAAGTGCTGGAGGAGACTCATGCTGGAGTGACTGGAGGCCACCTGGGAGCCAACAGGACGCTGGACAAGTTAAGGCAGAGGTTCTATTGGTTGCATCAGAGGACCGACACGGAACAATGGTGCCGAAGATGCGACACCTGTGCAGCCAGTCGCGGACCAAGGACCCGCAGCAGGGGAGCCATGCAGCAGTACAACGTGGGAGCTCCTTTTGAGAGGATCGCCATCGACGTTGCTGGACCGTTCCCGGTCACGGATCGCGGGAACCGCTACCTGCTAGTCGCCATGGATTACTTCACAAAATGGCCAGAGGTGTACGCGATTCCCAACCAAGAGGCTTCGACGGTGGCCGACGCGCTGCTTGACAACTTCATCTGCCGATTCGGGGTGCCCCGGGAATTGCATAGCGATCAGGGGCGCAACTTCGAATCCAACCTGATGGGAGAATTGTTCGAGCGTCTGGGGGTGCATAAAACCAGGACCACTCCCCTCCACCCACAGTCCGATGGTATGGTGGAACGCTACATCAAAACCTTGGAAGAGCATCTGCGGAAGGTGGTGTCCAACCATCAACGAGACTGGGATGCCAGAGTCCCACTGTTCCTCTTGGCCTACAGAGCTTCGGTCCACGATACAACAGGGATGACACCGGCAAACATGGTCTTCGGGAGAGAGCTGCGCCTGCCCTGTGATCTGCTGTTTGGCACGCCACCCAGCGCCGACCAGCCAGCGACTGACTATGTGGCAGAACTCACCGAGAAGTTGAATGGAATTCACCAACTGGCCAGAGAGCACCTCAAGATGGCCAGCGACAGGATGAAGGTGCGCTACGACAGATTAGCCAACTCTGCAGGATTCCAGGAGGGCGACCTGGTGTGGCTGTATCGACCTACCAGGACCAAAGGGAAATCACCAAAGCTGCAGCGTGCCTGGGATGGACCATACCGCGTGGTGACCCGGATCAACGACGTGGTGTACCGGATCCAGCGACAACCTCGAGGGAAGATGATGGTGGTGCATCTGGACCGATTAGCAGCCTACCAAGGGACTGCCCGGGACGAGCAGCCCTAAGGAGGGGGCAATGTGACAGCGACGTGAGAATCGAACTCACGACCAGCGTCCCGCAAGAAAGCAGATCGCACAGGCTCCACGGAACATTGGGCGACGTCGCGCGGTGGAGAGAAGGGAGAGAGGGTGTATTACGTCACGCGACGAGTCTGCGCGCGCAGCTGCTACGCAGTGGATGTGGAACGGACCTTCCCGGCCCTTCCAGAAATGTCGATGTAGAGATATTGAGATAATTCTCTACACACCTGTAGAAGGTTCTCGCAACTATGATTTTGCTATAAAAGAGCAGGCGCCAGCGAACTAGAGTCTTCAGAGTTTTCAGTTATTCAGTCAGTGAGAAAGCCAGAGCAAGCAAGCCAACCGGAGTTCGACTCGAGTGTGCGTCCGCATCTGCGTCAGCATCCGAAGGCCTGAGTTCGAGTGCAGTGGATCGCAGTTGGAGGGACCTGAGTTCGAGTGCAGTGGACCGCAGTTGGAGGGACCCGAGTTCGAGTACAGTGAACTGTCTCTGAAGGTCTGTGGTTCGAGATACCGTGAACTCGAGTGACTGAGATAGAAGAACCGTGAACTGAGAACTGGTAGTTCTGATTTGTAAATAGTGCTTTGTAAATATTAGTTAAGATTAACAGTTCATTGTTGTGCGTAATAATCCAAGTAAACTGTCATTGTCGTCGGTGGAGTGCTATAACGAATACTTTGTTGAGTGAAGATCCAATTGTTGACGAGAGCGTTTAAGGTGAATTGTAGAAAGGAATTATTGTTGTGACGAATAAATTGCATTGTTGTAACTAATAAAATTCACAATATTATTACTACTAGTCCACAGAGTCGAGCTTGTAGGCCGTATTTTTTTTGCATTTTTTATATTATTCATTTATTATTTTCTTGTTCTAAGGCTGTGGACGATTGAAGCACATGTTTGGTTACCACCCGGCTGTACATGTTTGTCGTTCTGGTTCACTGACATTGAGAGGTGCGCTATTGCTTTTCATTCGGTAGAGAGATTGTTCAAGCTCACACAACTTAACAGTTCTGTGCAATTATTTATTTATTTGTTTATTTATTTATTTATTTATTTATTTATTTATTTATTTATTTATTTATTTATTTATTTATTTATTTATTTATTTATTTATTTATTTATTTATTTATTTATTTATCTAATATGACAGGATTAAGGCCATAAGGTCTTCTCTTCCATCCTACCAGATAGAACACATAAACACAAAATAATACAAATACTGACGAACTTCTCTAGCATATTCTCGTAAGAAAGTAATCTACACGATCTGTGGTCTTGAATATTAACAAAAATTACATATTTTAAAGCCAACCTCCACATCATTCCGTGAAATGAAAATTGGCGAAAACTACTAATTAACATTGTAGTCCTTAATTATTTCTTCCTGCTGTACCTGGAGACAAAATACTGTCGCATGATAAACAGTTGTAGTAATAATTCCCGACAACAACGTACCTTAGAATTAATTAGATGTTAATGATGTTATATGGTGGTAAACATACATGTGTTCTAATAGCGTGTCACTGAATTAGCGGATGTATTTGATGTGAAATAATATAGTACAAAATTTGGGATTGCAGTTATTCCACCTGGAACACTTCCAATCATTCTTAAATTAATAAATGATTGCAGAAAGGACATGAGTCCAAAAAACCTACTTTTGAGACAACTGAAAAAAAAGTGTTTATCATTTTCTGGGTCACATTAAAAAAACACTTGGCTATTATTTCTTTAAAAATATACCTATATGATCACTAATTAAACATTAAATAAAACAAATTTCACTTGTAGTTTGTGTGTTATTAATTTTTAAAACTGTTGGACTTAAGTCCTTTCTGCAGTCGACAGACATTAACGGTTTTAACTCCTTAGTTAATTAATTGAAGCGTCGGCTGGAACAGCGTTATAAGCTACATTTGGTCAAATTTACAGGATCTGCAAAAATGTGTACACGTACAACGTTGTTCTTAGAGCGTAGCAAACTTTTGAGTGGACAAATTTCACGTAATGCATTGATGGACAGTTGCAAGCCAAAGAGTATAGCAAGGCAACATGACATACAACATTATTACATGGAAACACGCCGAATGAAAATTTTGTAACTTACAACGTTGTTCCAGCCGACGCTTCAATTATTTTAGTAAAGGTACATAAAATATGCAATAAAAAATGTGTTCAGGTATGTTCTTTAACAGTAAATCTATTTTAACATAATTAATTCAAGACACTTGTTCTTAAACATTAATGGTCACTTTTCTCCCCAACAAAAAAAATAAAAGTTTCCCCCTCTAGTACTGATACCAAATTCATCTCATAATATGTACTAACATTGAATACTAGTACCAATTTTTATCTCGAACAAAATGGACACAAAGAGTTTGACACAGGAATGCCCAATGTTCAATATCTTCAAAAATATTAAAGACTTATAATATCTCCTCTACCTTAACACTTTAAAGCGTAAAAAACAGCAGAGCTAATAAATATGATTTACTTACAGCACTTGTTCATTCCACTGTTGGCCACTGAAGGATATTTAGATGGATTAGAAATGTCTCTTTTATGGTATGCATCTGAAGTCTGATTAGTGGAATATGTAGCTAATCGGCGATGTATGCATTGGAGGAGGAAAGGAACTGGTCATCCTACCCGTTATCTCCTGGCCTAGTTGCCTCACGAGTGATACCTTATTGGTGTTACCCTAGATCATATATATACCCAGATTGCTCGGCCTTATAGTCTTTGACGGTAACAACTTTTGTCAGGTTTACTGTGCTGCCATCTAGTTGTTACATACGGAATCACATCATAACTCCCATTTGAATTGCATTACAGTGAGCTCTATATTAAACTGGAGGGACCACCGCAATGCTCTTTCCTGTCTGAAAGCGTGATTATAGAAGCCATGTTGGTGAGGGTATTACTCTCTCTTTTTAACTAATGTGTTTCAATGCGTCCTTCGTGAGGTTCATGTTGCACATGCGCAGTAAGCAATAAAAATACCGTCATTGTGTACGATAGCATTCACTGCAAGAGAGACAAGGACAATACTATGTTAGAAAGAGATAGCAGTGAGCTCAGGCGCTCAGCATTCGCGTCACGCTTTTAAAGCATTGAGTTGTGCCTCCAGTTTGGTATAGAGCTCAGTGTTGCATTAGCGACTGTACTGCCATCTCGTGTTCGTTTACGACGGACGAGTGGCGATCCTGGCGGTTGTTCTCTTCAAAGTGCTACTGATTTTAACATAGGGATGAGCAGTCTGTTATATATGTGGTCTGGAGTGTTTCTTATGAGCAGGCTTCGAGACTTTGGACCCGATACAATAAGTTTACTGTGCATGCACTATAGGTTGTTGACTCGCTGCAGGTAGATAGAGATGTGTTGAGGTAACAACGTTGCTATTTAGAGTAGAGTACGGTAGTATGGGGAAACATACATATGTACATTCTGAAAGTAAATATACATTACACAATGATAATGTCAAAAGAATGTAAAAAGCATTTATTCTCCTGTCTTTTATAAGCATTTGTGTTGAATTATACACAGTGATAATGGTGGAAATAAGCATGTAGCAATTTTAATTTTTTCACGTATCCTATTGGTCGTCTTTAGGAAGTGCAGTTACAGTACCGAATTGCAATGTACTACAAGATACATTTTCAGTGTCTCAAACGTAAATCTTTTTCGGTTATCTGCCAAACACAGTTTGTACTGTGAAAAGCTGCACTCTACGTCGCATGACGTGATAGGAGCAAAACGAAAAAACCTAACATCATTGCAGTCTCTAAGAGACAGTCCTTTATTCTCGGGTGACTCTATGTCCGCTAATTTGCTGTTTATGTTACACAATGTTCCATATCCGTTATTTTTACATAAAACTGATTTCCACTTCTGTTTTACACGTTCAGTAACCGGTGTACTTGATGTCTCATTAATTCTCTGCATCATTTTCTAAATTAATATGAGGGCTTCCGGCATCTCTTGCTCTGGCTTTTCTAACCGTATAATAGTTTCAGACACAGTTTGTATGAAAACCAAATTATTCGTCAGAACCTTCAAATCCAGAGCGTTTTCCTTTGCGTATTTGTTGGCATTCATTTTACAGTACCCCCACCCACTGTACGCTTTACCACTATACTCAGCACGCCGTTATGCGGATTTCCCACTGAACTGCTCTATCGGGTCCGAAGTCTCGAAGCCTGCTTATGAGGTTCAAATCTGTCTTCGGACAGTTGACTGAACAGCAACACTACTTCTTGTTTGCTATCACTACTACATTCCATGTTTGCACTTGTAGGTACGCCGATTAGCTATTAAAGTAGAATAAAAAGTTAAATAACAACAGTATCAACAATGAAACAGAGTAAGTATTAATTCTAAGAAATTGATTGGTTCTTAATATTACATCGTAGGCATACATGTTTGTGAACGTTTGATTGCAGAAGGGTAACCCAGTCCTGCATTGCAAACCTTTCTGCGCGCAACGGGAAAAAGAGAGTACAATTTCACACATTAGAAATGCTGGACTGAATTTCCTTTCTGTGCTCATTGATGGGTCAATCTTCAGGGGATAGAAAACTGGTCTTAACTCGTTTTCATAAAAATGAGTACTTATGCCCTTCCTGCAACCATCGATTCATTAATGAAAATAACAGATTATTCTCACAAAATTTAACGGCAGTTTTAATTGTCTATCAGCAACCTAAATTCCGAAAGGCTCTAACAAGGAGAGGATATGCTCTGTATATCACCGAATGGAATAAGATTGTGTGAGATGAAAGTACAAGACGTACTGTTTAAAGTCATACCTGATATGGGTGGCCAATGAACCCTCGTTTTGAAAATATTGGCTATTGTTTGTGACATACATCCGTTAAGTGCTCAACAGGGAAGCATTAGACTATGTAACAGTGTAGCCCATCTGGTTGAATGCTGAGTTGTTATCCAAGCAACCTGAGTTCGAAAATTAACTGGTTCTATATTTTTTTCCTTTAACAATGATTAATATTGTGATCACAGTTATCTATTTACATACCTATATCATATTTCTCAACGTATTGAATGGTTCATCATGTTTTAAACACATTGCTAATTAACTAACATTGTATTGTAAAGAATAAACAATGAAATACTGCTCACGTAGGAAGGTAAGATGTGTCAGTGGTGTCTGTTCTATTTCTGTAGCAGCTATTCCATTTCATTTTGTACCCGATTCGTTATGATGTCATAAAAACACACAAAACATACATATTTCCTGCACCATCCACAGCAAATGAAAGAAGATTGTCCACAGTCACACACATTTTTGCGCACTTTGCTGCGAAACAGATATCCTTCACATGCAGAAACAACTTCTCGTTCGTTTATCAGTTTTGATGCGTAACGCGCATATTTCAACATGGCTTTGAATATAGGAACTGACAACTGAAGTGAATTAAAATAATAATAATAATAATAATAATAATAATAATAATAATAATAATAATAATATCAAGCTCTAAAAATTAGAAGGCATTAGGATTCGAACTTGGGTTGCCTGGATGACAACTCAGCATCCAACCACATGAGCTACACCGTTACACAGTCTAATGCTTCCATATTATGCACCTAACGGAAGTATGTCATAAACAATAGCCAATATTTCCATAACGAGGGGTCATTGGCCACCCATACCAGGTATTACTTTAAACAGTGTGTCTTGTACTTTCATGTCACAAAATTTCATTTAATTCGGTGATATACAGAGCGTGTCCTCTCCTTGTAAGTTCAAAATAGACCACAAATTATAGTAAACATACCTATTTTTTTTTCTAATTTGGCATAATTAAGCTGCAGATGCTGATGTATAATAATGCGTCGATAATAGTACTGAAATCCTTCTTATATGTAATTACAGATGTGGCTTTCTAAAAATAGTAGATTTCTAAAAAAGGACAATGTAATTATTTTTTCTGACTTCTTTCAAACATGAATATAAAAGGTAAATTTTGATGAACAAGAATAACAGCGAGTGAACGTTATCTGGGAGAAACTTATTCACTTCTATAATTTTTCAATTTCTACACAGTAAGTTTAGTTGCCTTATCTCAGGTCCACAAATCAATGAGAAATAATTACAGTATTATTACTACATTATGGGATTCGGAAATCAGAGTGCTGCATTGGAGTTAAATCGCTCGCTTGAACTCGGTCGAGTGTCGCACCCTCGAGTGAGATACGTTCGGTCATCATACGCTCGTAATAAATAGAAGCACAGTACAAGGTCATCTCACCGATATGTCTTATCTTGTATAGAAGGCGACAGATAAGATACACATATGTTTTGCTCACACGGTAAAAATAAGGCTTTATTTTCTGCGTTTATGACAAACGTTTAATGGAACAGTCAATGGAACGTACCAAAACAGGAACATGAAGTTATAAATAAAATAGTATGAAAAACTTCGATATACAGTTATTATTGCTAGTTAATAATTATTCAATATTTGATTTACCACATATATAATATGATAGGTCCATAAATAGTGTTCCGCGTATGTAATGCGACAATGTACGAGAAGAAACGTTTTACAAAATATTATTGATATACTCGTAGCAGTAGATTAATAACAATATTAGTACAGAGAAAACGTCACAGAAAATATAATAAAACGAATAATCATGCTGCACAACTGTTACAGACGCGAAGATTGATACACTAATTATTAGAGATTATTATTATTATTATTATTATTATTATTATTATTATTATTACTATTATCATTATTATTATTACCATTATTATTATCATTATTATTATTATTATTATTATTACTAGAAAACTTGATACAGTTCTTGCATTATTGTGATTGTGTTCTCCGTTTATAATAATTATTACATTTACATCCATTAACATCTATCAGATGTGGAAAAAACAAAATCACTCCTGTGAAAAAAAAAAAAAAAAAAAAAAAAAAAACATTTACCTACAACATTTATATTACATTTTAAATCAAGTTTTGTAGTGGTACTATGGAGAGGTTAGCTAAACACAGCAAAGTTTTGAAATGATAAACATCTATGATGTTACTACACAGTTCATTACTGTAACAAAAACGAATGTCTAACGCTCGGCTTATACCGTTCGAGGATTTATCGCTCGTGACAATTTTACCCATCATGCATGTGCACTACCTATCGGATTATGCTATGAACTACTTGGCGCTCGAGCGAAAACGTCCGATGCAGACCTCTGTCAGAAATAGTAAATCAGAAAGTTTCTACTCTATTATTGCGTTTAAGTCTCCAAATTCTCGTCATTGTTCTATTGCAGGTTGGTAGTAATAAAAATAATACTTACTTACAAATGGTTTTTAAAGAACCCGGAGGTTCATTGCCACCTTAACATAAGCCCTATCTTGAGTAGGATTAATCCAGTCCCTAGCGTTATATCCCACCTCCCTCAAATCCATTTTAACATTGTCCTCCCATGTACGTTTCGACCTCCCCAAAGGTCTTTTTTTCTCTCAGGTCTTCCAACTAACACTCTATATACATTTCTGGATTCACCCACACGTGCTACATGTCCTGCTGTTTTCAAACGTCGGCATTTAATGTTCCTAATGATGTCAGGTGAAGAATACAATGCGTTCACTTCTACGTTGTGTTATTTTCTCCAGTCTCCTATAATTTCATCGCTCTTTAGCGCCAAATATTTTCCTAAGAACCTTAGTAAATTTTCGAATGTCCTTAACTTCTGTTCCTCTCTCAAAGTGAGAGTCCAAGTTCCACAACCATACTGAGCAACCGGTAATATAACTGTTTTATAAATTCTAACTTCCAGGTTTTTTAAAGCAGACTAGTTGTCAAATGCTTCTCAACCGAATAATAGCAGTCATTTAGCATATTTATTGTATGTTTAATTTCCTCTCGACTGTCATTTATATTTGTTAATGTTATTTCATTGTATTTTAATTTTTTCCATATTTTCAAAGGTTAAATTTCCAATTTTTATATTTCCATTTCGTACTATATTTTGGTCACGATACATAATCATATATGCCTACTTCGTTTTTTTCGGGATTTACTTATAACCCTATCTCATTTCTTCTTCAAGTAAAAGTCGCGTGTTTCCCCTAATATAGTCCGGATCAGCTTACTTCTAACCCTAAGGGTGAAAACTAACCATTTTTCCCCCATTACTACATATGCTAGTGGATTGAGGTGATTTTCTAGTTTGCAGGTTGAATTTTCTTTTGCCAACTTCGTTTCGAATTTCGATACTAACAAATACTACAAATGGTAGTGTTTTTGTAACTGGTATGTTGGCAGCTGAAACAAATATCGACAATATTTGTCGGTACTAGAGTTACATGAAATTAAAATTGTACTACATTTCTGAGCCGGTTATTGGAAGCTAGTGAAATTTGAACATACTAATAATTAATTAATATCTGTATTAATATTAATACATATTAGTTATTTTATGTGTTGCGTTGTGGCTATAATTCAAGACTATAGTCAGGTAAGTTTTCGGAGTTAGTACTGATAATGTCGTGTGGTCAAACAAAATACATTTTTAGGTTAGGTTTCGTGAGTCAATTCCTTAGTCAAACCAATGAATTTCATATTGCCAGACAAAATACTTGACATGTTGATCCCTTTCCCGTATAGTTTGTCTATGAAAATATGTTACATATTATTGAATTTTTTAGAATAACCTTCCAACATAAAGTACGGTAAGTAAATAAGTTATTTAGTACGTAGGATCGTGTGATATCTGGTAACAGTTGGCAACACTGACAAGACGGCAATATTAGCTGTTTTGGAACTGTTCTTATGTGACCCTCACTATAATTTGTGCATATTTTATGCACGTCATCCGAATAAACGAGCAGCTTATGTAAACCGTTCAATTCAAAAACTTCTGTGATTATTATTATTATTATTATTATTATTATTATTATTAATTACATATTGTTGTTAATATTAATTCTGAGAGTAATAATTGAAAGATTTGATATGTCACAGTAAATATCTTTGTACTTATGAAAGTTATTTCTTCCTGTAGCCTAAAGTTATTTAGGATATCTCAAGTTTTCTGCCTGTAGGCTAAAGTTTTTAGCATACCTTGAGTTTTCTTCATGTAACCTAAAGTTACAGAGTGAGTCAGCCAGGGCTAGACCGGCGTCAGCGGAAAGTCGTATGCGTAGTAACTGCTGTGCTGTCGCAGTGATCAGACCTCTTGCTCGCGTACGTTTCGTGTTTAGTTACATAAACACGTTCACACAGTGACGGTGCTGCCGTATACCGCACATGTAGAGTACTGTAGTGTGTCCATTATGAAATATAACCTGAAAATTACGACAACTTTGTGAAATATGAGTCTTAGAGAACAGTTTCACAAACTTCCGTCAGTCATTCCCTGATTCGCCAGAGCCTTACAATTTAGTAAATAAATTTCGTACAACTGGATCAGTATTGGATAAGAAACGAACATGTGTGAAGTGTGTTCTCACTGAGGAGATGACTGTTAGATGAAATTGGCTACCGACTAAACGATATTTCATACAAGTTGAGAGGATGCGAAGGCATTTCTTCCCCCTTCTACTTGCCCTGAGTCCGTCAGATGCAGACCGGTAGCTGTTACCTCTTATACCTGCACCCCCCAAGTTGTACACACAAGAAAATAAAATATTAAGTAAAGTACATAATTTGATATAAAATACAGTGACACAGATGTTCGACAATTACATATTTCAGTATATTTTAGTGTCGTTCTTACAATATTTTCAACTGATCATTAATTAAATTAAGGAATGTTAGTTTGTATTATGAAGTCGGGGGAGTGACACAGTGCAGATTGTTCCGTTGTGTATGCTGTAGAGTAGCAACTAGCGGTGAAGAAAACATTTATCTTCCGCAATCAGTAGCTTTTTAATGTGCCAGTTGATATAAACAACAATAAAATGAAATGTTAACGCTTACTATAGATTTTCGAAATATAGATTATCGGTGAACATTTTCAATAATAAGAATTTTCACTATGTTCAAAGTCAAATAGTCGAACGTTAGTAAGATGGACAGTAGCAGCTTCCCCTTCACGGATGGTAAAGAGTGTGAGTAGAGGAAAGCCTATCAACCGAACTGAAATGGTGATTAGACAGAAGTCCTACGACATGATCCCTCTGTGTAGCTCAGCAGGTAGGGGTGTCACAGTCTTCAGTGTTAAGAGGTACGAAATAATTAAAATTAAAAACTTACAAAATTCGTGTAGTTCAGAGGTTAACGGAACCCGAATATCAGAACAGACTTAGGTATTGCATGTGGTTCCAGCAGTCAGTGTATGATGGACTGCTTGACCCCACCTTAATTTTTTATATTGACGAAGCATGGTTCCACCTCAGTGGTTACGTGAACACTCAAAACAATCGTTACTGGGACAGTGAAAATTCACACCGTTTTCACGAACAACCGCTACAGGACATAAAAATAGGGGTATGGTGTGCAATGAGCGGAGGTAGACTCATTGGCTCCATTTTCTTTGAGGGAACAGTCACCGTACAAATACATAAACAGTTCATACTCCGTACATTTTTAATGAGCTAATTGAGGACGAAAAGTTGTACAGTTACTTCAAGTTTACGCGAATAACCTAAATTCACTTGAGGAACTCAAAATATCCGGCACGAAATTAGAGCCATTTCGGAGAACGAACTGCGGCGAGTTGCTGGACATGTCTTCAGGCGATGTGCAACCTATATTACGATGTACCAAACTACATATGATATTTCAGTGCAGAATTTCTGCGTCATCATATGATGATGGATGAGTGGAACAGAGAAAAATTCTCTCCGACACCGGGATTTGAACCCGGGTTTTCAGCTCTACGTGCTGACGCTCTATCCAAAAGGTCTCCAAAAAGCGTATCGTCATTCGTGCTCTCGATGCTGCCCGCCGAACACAGTGTGCTGTAAGGCTAGAGAAGGAGAAGAGACTCGTACCTCAACAGATGGGAGCGACCAGTGGGGGATCGCGGCAACGGTCTGCTTAAGTTTACAAATAATAACATCAAAAGAATAAGCAATATCATACATTTGTAAATTATTTTGACATACTATGAAGCTGGAGCCCCGTCTGTTGCTATTGACACAAGCCATTGCAAATTCAACCTCTTCTGTTCTATGGTGCCTTTCAGTGCCTGGAAAAGATCTTCTCCATTTGTATTTTGTAATTACATCTAGAAGACATTCAGACACAGTAAAATGTTCATTATCTCTTCGGATGAAAATGGCTAGGTGAGCTTTGTTATTTCTATCTGTGCTTTCGTCCAATACAAGTGAGTAAGCTACAAACTGGTTAATTGTGGCTTCGACTTCAGATTCAATTACATTTACAATCTTGAAATTCCTTCTCTGAACTGTAATTGGAAAAAATGTAATTTTCTTAAACTTTGACTTTGTTCTGGACACAGAATTTTAGTAACGTCCTGTATGCACGATTTTACAAATGATGCTTCTGTAAAGGGCTTCATTGATTTTCCAATATTCCAAGCTAGAACATAGCTAGCAAGAAGCTTTATTTGTTTAAGATTGAGGACAGATGTATGATTTTTGTTTGTATTTTCTAGTTTTATAATTATCAAAATATTTGTAGGCCTACGAAATTCACCTAAAATTAAACGAAAAACTAGCCTATATGTTTGTCATGCGGAACTGAGTGTAAACGTATTGTAATATACTGATTATTATGTATAACCAACAGTTATACAGATAGCCTCAAAATGAATTATTTTCACATGTCCAACATGCCTGTAATTGTATGATATCCTTTGTGAAGAATCGAGTATTGTCGTCGCATGTTCAATTTTAACACACCCTTAAGAATTTTCGAACAAATTAAGCACTTCACATTCTCCCCACTAACACAAAAAAATTTCTCTTCCTATTCATCATTGAATGTACTACGTCAATGATTATAAGACAATGTGAAACGGTGGAACACTCCGACCAACACAATGATAATGGCAGTCCGCCACTGCTCTTCGTTTGCGCATAACATTGAGTACAGTACATGCGGAGACGGGTGAAGCGGAGCGCGCTCAATACGCAGGCCTACTGGCTTCGGTTCCGTTCAGGGGCTTACTCGCGAGTACGGTTTTGGAGACGTCTGCTCTATCCACTAAGCCACACCGGATTCCCATGGCGCAGTGCATGAGGGTAGGCCTCTAGAGGGAACCCAAAAGGTGGAACTTAAAACTGAGAGGATTCGATCCGACATCGGGATGGGAATCCGGTGTGGTTTAGTGGATAGAGCGTCAGCATGTAGAACTGAAAACCCGGGTTCAAATCCCAATGCCGGAGAGAATTTTTCTCTGCTAGATATCGCAAGGACGTAATTTCGAACGTGAATTGTGAATTTGGTAAGCACATCATTACGCAATACTAACCGCAAAAGCGCGGAACGAATCCTCCGCATATGGTAGCGTCGTTACGTACGAATCAGTTGCCGTGAGTGCGGTTAGGAGTCTAGCCCTGGATGGGTCACTAGCATACTTCAAGTTTTCTTCCTATAGCCTAAAATTATTTAGCCTACCTCAAGTTTTCTTCCTGTGGCCTAAAGTTATTTAACATATTACCTCAACGTAAATATTAATTTCTGGTCTTACAGAATTTATCTGTTACGGTAACAATGGTTTTTAGAATGCGCTCCTTGTATAATGACAGTTGACTTAATATACTGTACAGTGTGAGCATAAATGATTGGCTTAATTACGAAAATTATTTGTGGACTAACGATTTAACATAGAAAATATTTAGATATATAAGTAGATAGAGAAACTCTCCAAGTTTTTTTTTAACATACCTTATAGGTGCTCGACGTGTGCTCCCCTTGTGATCCTGCAGACATCTAGCCGGTAGTCCAATTCGTCCCATACACGATGAAGTGTATCCATGTCGATTGCAGCGATGGCGTTGATGATGCGGTCGCGTAACTCTGGCAGATTTGCCGGTAATGGAGGTACAAAAACAGAGTATTTAACATATCCCCACAGGTAAAAATCACAGGGTGTTATGTCAGGGGAACGTGGAGGCCAGGGCAATAGCTGCATATCATCTCTGCTCGCACGACCAAACCATCTGTTTGGCAATCTGTTGTTCAGGAATTGCCGGACTTCGTTGTGGAAGTGAGGCGGAGCGCCGTCTTCTTGTTGTTGTGGGACGCGTGGCCGACCAGGAGATTTTCCTTTACACAGTCACTAATTGATTGTACCATCGCCTAATGGTCTTGGGGTCTGGTGGATCTTTATGGAATCTTGTTCGAAAATTTCGCTGCACTG
The DNA here is from genome assembly GCF_040183065.1 of Periplaneta americana. Classification (NCBI taxonomy): domain Eukaryota; kingdom Metazoa; phylum Arthropoda; class Insecta; order Blattodea; family Blattidae; genus Periplaneta; species Periplaneta americana. The sequence goes on along the minus strand of NC_091130.1, from coordinate 35,011,727 downwards.
TTATGGCTGATCTTGTGGAATGAAATTCCAACGCTACAAATGCACGCTCAACACCAGTCGCCATTTCTGTAAACTCAGGTCCTCTACCGGTAAGAAGTGTAATTACGCCGCGCCGATAATTTCAAATAAAACTTTGAGAGATACCTTATTTGGTAATATTAGTACCATTGTTGTATCATTCACGGTTTGTCTATAAAAAATCCCCAAACTGGGGCAATCATTTATGCTCACCGTGTATTGTAAATTATGTCAACATATATGCCGAACATCCAGTGAGGCCACTAAGGGAAAAATACTAGAGGAGGGGGATTCTATCCGGTGCGGTGGATTGAACTTCGGCGTAGCTCAATGGTTACAGCGCTTGGTACGTAGAACCAAGGATGCGGGTTCGATTCCCGGCGCCGGGGCTAATTTTTCTCCTCTAATAACCTATATTAACCTCACGTTTTCTTCCTGTAACCCAATTTAATTTCCTGACTAGACTTCTGACTCAACTTTTTTATGATAGTGCACTCTGTCGGTAAATTGGTCTACACAACTCACTTGATATGGTTGAATGACGAACAGTCAAGAACCCGTCAGTATTTAAAAAAAGTTATCATATAAGGAACAAGTAGTAAACTGTTTAACGTACTTTATTCAGAAAGATGTTATTTTAATATTTATTTTGGGTATAATAAAGCTCATAAATTTTAAAACGAATTTTGTTCTTAATTAACTGCAAGTGATTTATGTTGTTTGCCATTACAATAGCATCTGTTTATAAAGCCATACTAAAGAGGGAAATTTTGTAAATATCAGAGTCGTTGTACTTTGCAAATACTAGCTTAAAATAAAAAAACAGTTCCGAAATAATAGTACCGTCTATACTAATAATAAATCTGTAGCCGAAATTTTTCTGGTAATTTTCGATTTTCCAAAAATAATTGCTGATAACATATATAATTAATCATCCTGAAGCCGAAAGTCGCTTTTTTGAAATTTTTGTTTGTTTGTATGTCTGTCTGTCTGTATGTATGTTTGTTACCTTTTCACGCGATAATGGCGCAACGGATTTCGATGAAAATTGTAATATAAATTAAGTTCGTTGTAACTTAGATTTTAGGCTATATGGCATTCAAAATACATTATTTAAAAGGGGGGTTATAAGGGGGCCTGAATTAAATAAATCGAAATATCTCGCTTATTATTGATTTTCATGAAAAATGTTACATAACAAAAGTTTCTTTAAAAATAATTTCCGATGAGTTTTATTCCTTGAAAAATTTTGACAGGACTGATATTTAATGAGATAAATGTTTTAAAATTAAAATAACTGCCATCTAAGGCCGTGCAATGAATTAAAAAACAAATGACTTCGTCTATAAGGGGCCTTGGACAGCAACAATCGAAAGCTATGAAAGATAGCCTACAGATAATGTTTGTGTTTGTATGAAGTAATATCGGAAGCTAAATTAACCGATTTGTATAATTAATTATTAATTCACCATTGGAAAATGTAGTTTCTCTAGATGGACATAATGCTATAATGTTATTACAGTAACTTCTGAGTGAATCGAGGACAGGTAAGATTAAAATAGCTTCTTATGCACAGAAAATTTGATAGGCTATTCTGTACATTCGTTTCCTGTATTTCCTAAAATAATTTTTATGACCAAATGAGTGGTCTCTGGATCAAAATGATCGCATTTTAATTATGCAAATACAATTTAAATTAAGTAACGTAATAAACGATTTATCCTTATATCAAACACGAATGTTCCCTGGATCAAATGTCCTATTTTAATTATGTAATTACTTTATATTTATTTCTAACGGGTGCAGCGGAGCGCACGGGCACGGCTAGTATTATAATATAACCACACAGGTGCATTGTGGTATCTTGAAACATGGACGTAATGAGAGATGGAGGAAATAATTTAAATACCGATATATTGATATTGCAAACCTAATTTCGACAAACTATATATATTGCAGATGATATATCGAAACGATTAACGATATATTCGGTTAGCAAATTAATAGACACTAATGCAATTGCATTTGCAGGTGTACATTTATTACAATAAACTCACTTAAATTTTAATAGCCTATTTCTTATTAGAGTTGAAATTAACATAACAGTCAAAAGATTAAATGTAAAATTGCAACGATGAACAATACATTTTCAATAACATAATAATTATTATGTAGTTCCTAACCTAAATCAAAATTATGGTGGAGGTAAGATGAGCTTAAATGATACAATGGGAACGTGTTCAATGAACTCTATATGGGTCAGTATTTGATATTGAAACGTTCATTCATTCATAGTGTTCTATCCAAGAAGAGGTCTTTCACTGCAAACCCAGCATTCCCCAATCTTTCCTATTTTCTGCCTTCCTCCTTATTTTATATACATTCATTCATAGTATTCTGCCCAAGGGCAGATATTTCACTGCAAGCCCAGCATTCTGCCTTCCTTTTTGTCTCCGCATATTATGATCCATATATCTTAATGTAATCTATCATCTGATATCTTCTTCTGCCCCAAACTCTTCTCCCGTTCACCAGTCCTTCTAGTACATCCTTCAGTAGTCAGTTTCTTCTCAGCCATTGACCCAGTCAATTTTGTTTCCGTTTTCTGATCAGTTTCAACATCATTTTTTCTTCATCCACTCTTTCCAACACAGCTTCGTTTCTTACTCTGTCTGTCCATTTCACACGCTCCATCCTTCTCCATATCCACATTCCAAATGCTTCTATTCGCTTCTCTTCACTTCGTAGTAATGTCCATGTTTCTACCCCACACAGTACAGTGCTACACTCCACACAAAGCACTTCACTGATCTGTTCTTCAGTTCTTTCTCCAGAGGTCCGCAGAAGGTGCTTCTTTTTCTATTAAAAGCTTCCTTTGCCGTTGCTATTCTCCTTTTGGCTTCTTGGCAGCAGCTCATGTTACTGCTTACAGTACACCCCAAGTATTTGAAGCTGTCCACTTGCTCTACTGCCTCATTTAGAATTCGCAAGTTTACTTTCTTTACTTTTCTTCCTATGACCATGGTTTTCGTCTTGTTGGCATTTATCTTCATTCCATACTGCTAACAGCTGTCATTTAGCTCCAGTAGCTTATCCCTTAGTATCATCTAACAACGCCATATCAGCAAATCTTAAACACTTTATACTTCTTCCTCCTACTATCACTCCTCCCATGTTATGAAAACAGTTCTTCACTAAATCCTCCAAGTAGATGTTGCACACGGTAGGTGATGAAAGGCATGCTTGTCGTGCTCTTCCTTTTAGGCATTTTCCTTCTTTTCATTGTCTAACAAAGCCATCGAATCAAATGAAATTGGTGATGAAGTACACTCTTATCTTAAACCAGAATTTATAGAGAGTTTCTTTTTACACCATTTTGAATTGTAATATTTTAGTCCTTATCTTATAATGTAATATATTATAATGCCTATTTTCGAGAAGGAAAAAGATCCATTGGCAGACCTCAAGAGAGATGGATGGCCTAATACGTCTTGTCAGGATGATGATGATTATATGTAATATATATTCTATGTAACAGTGATTAAATTGATCGGAATTTCCTTCTTTCTAGGACGATTATATTCCATAGTAAATCACTTCTAACATTGTCGAATGCCTTAACACAATCTGCAAATAATGTGCTTCTTTTTAACGTTCTCTTTGTTTCAGTATACTTTGATTTAATGATGTTGGCGCCACAATTTTCATTCACGACATTGGGATTCAAACTTCATTTCTTATTCCTCTACTATTGTTTTCCCCCCAGTGAAAGCGAGAAAATATGATCATTGAATTGTTATATTTTAGCCATTATATATACATATATGTTCTTTACAACAGTGGTTAAATTTAACGTAATGTCCTTCCTAGTATATTCCATTGTCCATCACTTCTGGAATTATCGAATGCCTTGAAATGATCTACAAATAATATTTGTGTTTCTTCTAAACGTCCTCTATGTTTTACTATAATTTGATTTAATGATGTTGACACCATAATTTTCGTTCACGACATTGGGATTCAAACTTCACTGCTTATTCCTTCACCATCGTTTTCCCCTAATGAAAGCGAGGAAATATGATACATCCTATATGTACTGACTGGTGCCGAGAATAGGCTGAGGGTTCAGAGGGGAAGGACAGGAAGGGCCCGAAGAGAGGAACGGTATATGCAAATAAGAAGAGGGAGGGGTGACTATGTCCAAAAAGAAAACTCACAGCCAAAAAAATAAATATATATGCAAAACCAGCAAAGCAAACAATGAGCTAAAGTGCACATAGACATTGCATCGTGAATTAAAGTGGAACAAAAAGACAACTCAAACGAGAGAAAAAGAAGCACGTAATTCCCACCAGAATACGACAGCAGGAGTGACAACTTTATCCTCCATCTTTATATTCCTTCCTTTGTTCTAATATGAAGTTGTTGTTAGCTTAAGGCAATGGAGATGCTATCTTATGAAGCTGGGATCTCTTCCTGGTAGAAACGGTCTTCGCTGGAAAACGTCTGGGAACCGGCAGGCATGCATATGCGTCACAGATTGCATCAGCAGATACCAAGTTCTGTAATTGTTTGACAGTGTGCATTGCTAAATAGTTAATATGCATACATTCTCCTCGTAACGTAATTTTAACGATTACAACGACAGTGTAACGGAAGGAGCGTTGCGGGTAGTCCACAGGTGTCATTTTGAAAACTGCCTTCCGGTTTGGTGAATAATTGGTATAGCCTGATTAGTGATGATCACACAGCTGTTTTATTTCAAGGGAATTACAAATAACATAAATATTCTACAATTCAGTATTGAAAAATAATCCAGACCTACGCAATTTACACGTTCTTAAGTTTAAAAATAAAGTGAAAATGTTTGTATGATGTTTGATAAATTTTATTATAATTTTTTTAAGTGTTACTAGCATTATGTGGTACTAATTCTTATTGCATTTATCTGATGCATGTAACCTATAAGATAAAACATTGTAATAAATATAAATAGATCATTTTCTTAATTAATAACAGTGTATATCTCCAATAAATGATTTTCTTAGCATCGCCACAGATACATTTGATTGTACTTGTCACTATATCTTGTCACTAGAAAGTTATTGAAATTTATATTTTCCCCGCCATTCATAAAATGTTTTGATATGATACCTCTTGCACAAAAGGAGAGATCTATAACTGAAACTCGATTAATATATTTCAGTATTATTTGTATTTATCCTGGTAATAATGAACAGTTTGACTCGTAGACATTTTGTTTTTACAGCATTAACTTCCCGTGATTGATTGTACGAGAAGATTCGAAGAGAACGGCAGTTACGTAGACTTTCGGCTCCCCCCTACTACCATTAATGCACAACACAATGTCAATACGGCGGATGCTGTCGTCTGCGATACAACGAACTTTTCTGTTGATTTTCGAGTTTGGTATTTTTTCGAGTTTGGCATTCGGTTATTATATGCTTATTTAAGTTGTGTTAACTCTCGCTAGTGGTTTTATATTTTATTTTATCCGTCTCAGTATTTATTTTATTATTGTAAATAAATTTGTTTTATCACTATTATTATTATTATTATTATTATTATTATTAATGAATTATTTTGTATTACAATCTTTGTATCATTTCTGTCACGATTATTCTATTATTATTATTATCATTATTATTATTATTATTATTATTATTATTATTATTATTATTATTGTTGTTCTTACTATTATTTATATCATCAGCATTATTATTTGAACCCTGTAAAATTTATGTAGACTACTGGACTGTACCAGAGCACGAGCATATGCTCATTTCGGGTATCTATTCATATGTATTCAATTCAAATGTAAATTGTAAATAAATTTGAATTTGAATTTGATTTAATTTTATAAATTATTTTGTTTCAATATGTGGCTTTCGCAATGAAAATCATTAGAGGAAGTGTTAGAAATATGAAATAGGGGTACAAATATGAAATAGTGTCATGCTTTCACTCGGTAATGAGTTTTAGAATAATATTCTGGGGAAATTCCACAGATAGTAACAGTATATTCCTATTACAAAAAAGAGTAATTAGAATAATAGTAGGTGCCAAATCTAGGGAATCTTGTAGGACTATTTTCAAAAAACTACAAATAATGCCCATGGCTTGTCAGTATATCTTTTCATTGGATGAGATGAGATGAGATGAAAAGATATATCTTTTCATTGGTGGCAAAAGTGTAAGAAAAGGAACAGAGAAGAAAGTGTTAAGTGTAAGAAGATAGGGTAAGAGTGTAATAAGATAGACTATCAAACAATGAATACAAGAGAATTAAAGTGATAAAAAAAACATCTGAACAAATGTTGAAGTGGAATGAGAGAGAAATTGCAAGTGTAATTAAGTGAATTAGATATTTCATGTTTTCCAATGTTAGGGGTTGGGAGTAGTATCAGGGTACTATAACTGTAGGAGTATTATAGAAATAAATATATGGAAAGAGGTAATAAAATAGGAAATGTAGGAGCGAAGCGGAAAGAAAGAGATAAATATGTAAATAAACAGAGGATAGAAAAAAATAAATAAGTGATGTAAGTGTTGTAAAATAGAGTAAACGGAAAAGTCAGCAAGTAATACAGGAGAAAATAGCGGGAAAACAATGATTAAGAGTAGGTAGGATTTGAGGGTAGAGAAGAAAATAAATAAATAACGCAAATTATTAAGGAAGGAATATGCAATATTTAATAGGTGAGCGAGAAATGGAAGGGAGACAGTCTAGGTAGGAGGGAGAGAATAGAAGAGGATAGAGGGGGAAGGGCATATAGCAATTCAGTCAAAACGAAACATTAGGAAGTAGTTTTACAATGTCAATTTTTTTATTTTCCACCTTTGCTTATCTTAATGTTTTTGGATTTATATTAACGTTTTCGATACTCAGCCATGCACACCACACAGGAACACTCCGACATCAGCTATAATTACACGCACGGCTGAACTAGATATACGGACTCAACAAAAATATCTTGTATCATATACGCCTAAGTACTTACATACAGTTACAGCATCAATGATTTTCACAGTAGTCAACATGAACAACAAAATTTAAAAAACAATAAGCCTACAAAAAACTCCAACAACATACAATACCATACTACAGATAATCAGTGAAAGTGCGTCAAATAGACAGTGTTTTTAACCAAGAACAGTAATAAAAACTCAATTTTACGACATAACAGGCTAACACAGCCAATCATAAATATGATAAAAGTGCTATAGTGTTTACAGTGTTTTATAGTGTTTTTTATAGTGTATATTTTACTTGTTTATATTTATGTGTCATAATATTGGTTTTAACATAATTTCCTATTTACCTATGTGTGCTTTCAAAAGAAAGAATTTTAACAGAATCATAACAAGCAACCACACACTGCATCAAGTACATTTATAGTAATTTTAGCTAAATTAAGAAATCATGATAGGTCACACGCACGTGAATAACCCACTACACAATAAGAGGCTAGGTCTTCACAACACGTATTGACATACATATCTGAAGATGACACACACTGAGTATCGAAAACGTTAATATAAATCCAAAAACATTAAGATAAGCAAAGGTGGAAAATAAAAAATTGACATTGTAAAACATTAAGCTTATCGGCATCTCCAAAATGAAACTAATTAGGAAGTAGGCTAATCAAGAAATTCTCGGCAAAGAATACATTAATAGAAAAGAGTTATATGTATTAAAGGGATGGTGGATCGAAAAACAGAAATGTGAAGGTCCACCATAACAGTGAATTGTAAAGTTGAATGACAAATATATCATATATCATATCATATCATATCATATCATATCATATCATATCATATCATATCATATCATATCATATCATATCATATCATATCATATCATATCATATCATATCATATCATATCATATCATATCTTTTCATTAATAATCTTCCTCTTATGTAATCGTGAGAACTTTGTAACTAATTCAACAGTTCATAGCATAAATACACGTCAAAAATGACTTTCATACTCCATCGGCAAGTCTATCATGCTATCAAAAAGGAGTGCGTTATATGGCAGTAAAAATTTTTAATAGCCTCCCTATGAAACTCAAAACATAAAATTATTTAGGGCCAAATTAAAGAAGTACCTAATTTCTCACGCCTTCTATTCTATAGGTGAATTCATGACATTCAATAACACTTCATGAAATTGATACTAAAACTTTGTAAGCTTTTTGATTTGTTCCATATTCTAGCTGTGAAGCAATGTATGAATACCATGAAATGTTAATAAATACAATACAATACAATATGACCTGAGACGTGTTGTATTCTAGCGGAAGCCTTCCAAATTACTACGCACTGATATTCCTCTTTTGCGAAAATGTATTCATTTGCAATTAGAAGCTAACTTTTGAAACGTTTTGGCGGTAAGTTATTTTCTTGAGTAGTATATGTTAGGAATATCAATGATATACAGGGTGTTTCAGAATTACTTTTGACAAATCTTGGTGGCATATTCCTCACAACAAAACAAGAAAAAAAGTTCATATAAACTAATGTTCGAAAATTCTTAGCTTTTAGTTATCAATGAACGAATGTAATGAAAAATCTGTTAGATATTGTCAGCTTGGTAGTAAGTGTTGCAACTTTAATCAATTCAGAGACTCGTAACTAAAGCCAGGATTTTGATGAAATTGTATCTTTTTTCTAGTAAGCCAGAAACGTAGCTGCTTTAGTATTTATATGTTATGTGATAAACTGTTTTAAAACAATTTGCTAGGGCATTTTTTTGCGTTTTTTGCCTGCTTCGGCTCATAAGAGTATCTTTTGTTTTATTCGGTCATTTTTTAGGCATTTTCATTTAACTTTGGCCATAAATCCCCATTATTAATGTAAAATAATGTTTATATTCTTTGATATTTTCTATACATATTTTGTCCATTAATATCCATTATTTTGTATAATATTTTAATCGTTTTTCTACACAAATATTGCCATTTTAACGTAGTACACACCACGTAATGGATCAGTCCAACCACCCCTTCAATATAGACTTTTCTACGCCTCCTAATTCCGGATAAGAGTGGCCTTGTGATGGACTACATGGAAACTACATCAGACAAAATAATTAATTAAAGTGTACCACTTAGAAAAAATTATGTAAAATGAAATAAACTTATATGTTGGTACTAGAATTTAATTTAATTACTAGTCTAAATATTAAGTAGTACAAAACCTCTTTTCCTATTAAGCCAATTATTAAGATCAATTTTAGGGCATTTTAAGGGCATTTTTGAAAGATTTTTAGGTCATAAATGCATTGTTTTTAGGACATTTTTTCATTATTTATAGGTAATCAAAATCCAAGCTCTACTCATAACAATAAAAGTGAAAACAAGAAGAGAATATTTTGAACATTTGTTATGAGTTTCTGAATTGATTAAAGTTGCAACACGTGCTGTCAAGTTTACAATATCTAACAGATGTTTCATTATGTTCTTTCATTAATAACTAAAAAAACTAAGGATTTTCGGACATTTGTTTATATGAACTTTTTTTCTTGTTTTGGCGTGAGGAACATGCTCCCAAGATTTGTCAAAGTATTTCTGGAACATTCTGTATATTTTTAAAGGCAAATAATATGCGTGTATAGCAATATGTTTTGAGGTTGTGATTTACAACATCATTGTGTCACAAATAGGCTAAGTGCTAGTAGACTAGTATTAGTATTCCATTTATATTCTGGTTTTCTGTTTAGTTACTAGTGTTGGCACCTGTAGGAGGAGGGAAAACCTCACCTTCCAACAAACTTAGAAAACAGTGGAATAAAGAGTAATGCAAGAAGCCATAAAACAAGTTCGAGATTCCTCGATGCTAAGTCAGAATAGGAGTTCGCTTGCATGTTTGACCTCATGGGGAATAGAGAATGGGAACAAAAGACTGGATTGTTCCTCTTGAAGGCGAGACAGATAGACAGATTAGAACTTCAGCTGTTGAAGTTTGTGATGCCAACTGACGAAGGGATACTCAATTATACACTTTTATGCCTGTTAAATTAGGATATATTATATAATGTGTTTTGTTTGTGCCATTTTTATTTTAATCTGTGTGTTCTTTTGGAGAGTGGGTGGATCTATAGGCATCCAACAAGAAAAACTCTCCATATAAACATTTCAAATAATTCTAGTTACTTCTCTTTGTTTCGTCGTAAGGTAATTATCTGGTTCAGTTTTTTTTAATAATTTCCTTAACTGTAAGGTAAATATTAAGTAATCTTATAATGAATTCTCAATATCATGCTAACAAAAAATCATCTCGTTATCACAAATATCACTCGCAGTCGATAAATTCGCAATCGACACAACGACGTTAAATTTAAATAACGTTAGAAGACCTTCCATGGATGGATATTCCACTTCGATCGCATAGTGGCAAGCGCGGAATCACAATTCCATTTTGAGAAGTGATCAGACAATATTGTATGTTTTGAGAATATCAACTTTTTGTGCGATGGCGTGTATTTAGATTGGTAGATTAGAATGTCAATATTTGCTGCAAATGTTTTCGTTGTAAGGCCAGCGAGCGACAAGATGAATGGAGAAAAAAGTAATGCTTTTTACTGTCATCATATTCTTTCAATATCATTTGCCAGGAGGTCACTTTATCGACCTATTTTATTCCTGTTTAGTTATAGTTGTTTGGAATTATGATACCAAGAGATAGCCTAATTTGTGATACTCTCATGTATGTATACAGCTTAATAATATTATGATGTTTTGTCATTTGCAATAGATATATGAGTTGGATCGAAAGATATAATAATAATAATAATAATAATAATAATAATAATAATAATAATAATAATAATAATAATAATAATAATAATAATATTATTATTATTATTATTATTATTATTATTATTATTATTTACATGGCAAGGCGTTCGCATATTTTGACTGGCATTATTTGACTCGTTCAGAGCAGAAGTGGTGTAAGTCAAAAATAGATAATGAGGGTTAAAGTAAACATTCTGTAAAATACAGCTCAAAGTAGCAATTAATAATTTATTTATTTATTTATTTATTTATTTATTTATTTATTTATTTATTTATTTATTCTGGTGTAGTTAAGGCCATCAGGCCTTCTCTTCCACACCACCAGAAATACAAATACAATAACAGAAATAAAAAGGAAAAAAAAAACACTGTACACAAAGTAAAGTCACACAAAAATATACACAGGTTGCAGTCACAGAAACTTTAAATGAGTGATTAAGCATAATTAATTGTAGCCTAATTAACTAACATAAACAAGAGACTTGCGATTTTAATCTAGAGTAAAAAACACAAATCAACACTTCTAGCAATACCTAAAAAGCATTAAACAAAACAAAATTTTCCAATTTAATTTTGAATTGTGATAAAGTCCGACAGTCCCTGACGTCATTAGGTAACGAATTCCAGAAACGAGGTATTTCTACAGTATAGGAGGATGAGTATATAGACGTTCTATGATGAGGGATAGAAAGAAGTGCTTGATGCCGGTTTCGAAGAGTTGTAAGAAATTGAAAGCACGATAAGAAATAATTCGGAGTAGAAGTATGCATGATTCTAACCGGAAGAGACAGTGAATGTATTGTTCTTCGTTCCTTCAGACGCACCCATGAAAGTAACTGGAGGGAAGGTGTTAAATGTTCAAATTTACGAGTATTGCAGATGAATCGTATGCACAAATTATGAACACGTTGTAGTCTCTCAGCTAAGAGTGAACTTACATTAGTTAGTAAGGAATCGCAATAATCAAAATGGGGCATTACAAGCGTCTGAATAAGATTCTTTTTTAGACTAAGTGGTAGAAATTCTTTCATATGAAACAAAGAGTGAAGTTGAGAAAATATTTTTTTGCAAGTGTGTGTTACTTGAGTGTTCCAATTCAGATCGCTATCCATAAAAATTCCAAGATTTTTAACTGTTTTAAATTTATTTAAACTATTTATTTAAACTATTAGTAGTCAGTGGCTAGCACGAAGGACATATTAATTGCTACTTTGCGCTGTATTTTACATTATTTTTACTTTAAACCTCATTACCCAATTTTGACTTACACCACTTTTGCTCTGAACGGATAATTTATTACACGGGGTGAGTAAAAGTATGCAACAATGCTTGTAACTTTCTTATTTATAATTTTATGAAGGAAATTATTTATACAAAAAGTTGTAGGGTATCAAAGAAGAAATATTTCGAACATGTTTTCAAGTACAGACCGATTATTTAGTCCTGACAGCTCAGCGACGCGAAAGAGGGGAAGTAATAGCAGGAGTGGGGAGAGCTCCGGAGTAGAGATAGGGCGAGCGGTCGGTAAAGGCAAGTGAGTGAATAATCCAAACACCCCTTGGCGTAACTAAATGGACTCGCCTGTTTCACGCGCACATCTCCGGCGACTGTCAGGACTAAATAATCGTACAGTACTCTATGCTTTTTATTTATAAAGAGTGTGCTAATGAGTCTATTTTTTTTAAATGGGACTATATACATATTTCCCCCCCTTTTTTTTTCTTCAGGTCTCACTACGTACAAAATTATATTTTTTTGCCATTTATAAACTATTGTTTTGTAAAAATTACCTCTTTTGATGACAATGTATATGTACTGAATAAAGGGAAATTTTAATGCTTCATTACATCAATCTGAGGACATTTTGGATTAAACAATTACAGACAAAAGCTAATAGAAACAAGTAAATAAACATAATAAAAATAATTCAATAACAATAGTTAAACATTAAACAATTTCAAAGACAGATTTATGCATTTTTTGGCAGTAAATGGGGGCCATTTTGAGTACCTTTTGTAAACTGAAATCAACAAATGATACAACATCACAATGCTATTTTTTATTTTAATGGGGTTTCTTGCTTTAAAATCCATGTATTGCATTAGGAGAGAGTTGGGTAGTATCGGACATCAGGTAATATCGGACAGTGAGTTTCTTTCATCTACCACCAGATGATAGTACCTGAATGACATGGTTACGTTTCTGTGATGCCGCATACAGAAACTTAACCATGTCATTCAGGTACTACCATCTGGTAGTAGATGAAAAAACGCACTGTCCGATATTACCCGATGTCCGATACTACCCGACTCTCCCCTACTATTGCAGTTAAATTTCAATAGTGCATATCCTACAATGTGTCTTTTATAAATTATAAATTTAAGGGGAGGCAGAGGTGAAATTTTGAACAAAAACTGAAGAAAAAATGAAAATTTGGTTTTTTCCATTTTTATGATCTTTATTTTCATATTCCGATGTTAGTTTTTGATTTTGTGCCCTTTAAAAGTATGAAATTAAAACTAAGATAGTATTACTATGTTATTCCCATAATAAACTAATACTTATCATTATTTATATACCTTCTCTGAACATATAAATAAAGAGAAATATTGAACATTTCTTACAATATGGTGCATGGAGCATTTTATATCAAACGATATAAAGTGTTATAAAATTATTAATATTTACAGAACTATTGTACTGAGAAAGTTGAAAATTGGTATGTCCATTACTAATAACATACTTAGTATCCATGATCAATTTCAAACAAATCGGATAAATTTTGTGGATTTTGAAATATTCACCTCTGCCTCCCCTTAAATGATATTAATATTGCTATTCAGTTTTTTTTAGCTTTATTCACTTGTTTCTATGAGCTTTTGTCTGCAATTGTTTAATCCAAAGCCTCCTCAAATTTATGTACTGAAGCATTAAAGTTTCCCTTTATTCAGTACATATACATTGTCATCAAAAGAGGCAATAAAATATGATATGATACGTACTGAGACCTGAAGAATCCAAAAATGAGGATATAAGTGGCCTACATGGTGCCATTAAAAAAAACAGACTCCTTAGCACTTCCTTTATAAATGAAAAGCATAGTATTTGAAAATATATTCAAAATATTCCTTCTTTGATACCTACAACTTTTGCATAAATAGCTTCTAGATAAAATTAGAAATAAGAAATTTACAAACATTGTTCCACACTTTTTACACACCCTATATATAATGTCTGCATTACAGAAGGTCTATGACGCAATTTTCTGTTTTTTTTTTTTGTTTGTTTTTTTTTAATTCGACTGATCGATCACAATTTTGATTCGTACGTAACATTACATATTTTCCATGAATCCAACATCTATTCTGAATATGAGGCAGGGCTACATTAATAGTACCAGTTCCACATTCCCTACACAAGTACCATAAATCATTTCTGTATGAATGGAATCTTGCAAAGGCTTATTTACATAGTCTCGTGCTCGGAGGCCAAAAACGCTGTAATACAGTGTGTGCAGCTCTTTTTGCTTGGACTTTTTTTTACATTAAATATCCATTATGATTCTGAGCTCTTAAACAATTAGCTTCTTGAATGATCGCCAAGACTAGCTCCGGCGCTCGCTACTAAATATCTGGCTCTTGGTAGTCCCTGGCTTACATAGTGATTAAAGCTCAGTTTTGAAGGTCTTCCCAAGTCACGGTAGCAAGTAGAATTCCTTTAAGAGTATAATTTATTTCTGCTGTAAATGTGATAGCCTGTGTTTCTCGAATGAACCCATGCAGCCATGCACATCTCTCTTTATGAGAGTCTTTATGACTATGATCAGAATTTAGGCTTTAGGGTTTTCTACTTTGTCCTGGAACTTGATATTTCCAACGTTTCGGAACTACAGTCCGCATTTCACGAGAAAATCCGAGCAAGGAATGCGAGTTTTTCCCCCACTCTTATAACTAGACTTCGTGGAATTGCCACGAGAATCGTAAGTTTACTACGCACGCGGTATAGATTGTATGAGAAGTGGGCGTGCAACGGATGGAGTGTGCCTCTGATGTAAACACTGAGCAGTATACTGCGGTTACAATAAAACCTGTATCCTGCATTCAAGAAATATAATGAATGATCATTGAAGTAGGAAATGTCTAAACATGTAAATACACAATTATTTTGTAGTGAGCTATATTAACTCTTAAAATTTAATGCAATATACTGACATCATCCTTGAATATGTGCATTGCAGTGAAGAGTTGCGTACATTTTGAGCGACTGCAAAGTGAACCTCGTCACTCAAACAGTTTTTATTTTGGGAAAATGTACGTTCAACGCCACACGATGTAATACGTGCATATTTGAAGAACGGAAAGTCACTACTTTTTAGTACACCAACTTCAGACGTCTTGTCGTGACCTGATGGTACATAATTTATAATACGAAGTTGTGAATAGGCAGAATTTTTAGCAATAATGTTTCTCAACTCACATTTCACTTTTTCTGCAATTAGTGTATTGTTATTTTGGATAGCGGTTTGTGATACTTTATAAACTATATTAACAGAATATCCTGTTCAGAAGGCAATGATTTTACAGCTGCAACAGCGGAACTGTCTATGCTATCCAATGCATCCATTACCTCCATTATTTTGCCGTAATATTCTGCATAATAATTAACAGCATTCAACCACGTTTTCCAACGGGTCAAGACTGGTTGCGGGGGTAAGGGTATTCCAGGGGCAATTGTTTGGAACAGCAACACTCTCATTGTAGCATGTTTGATTGAATTCTTGTCTGCACTGAACAAATGTTAAGCTTTGACTATTCCAACCACAGTAATTCAAAAACAAGTGCTTACATAGGTATACATTAGCTGTAGCTGCTCTATCTATTTGGGCCAGTCACAACTCTTAACATGAACTGCTTATACTACGAGACCGGGCGGTCGCTCACCTCCTCTATACTACCGTACATCGGCAACCTGATTGCATGCTGCGTGTGGCAATTCAACGAAGTCTACTTATAACCTATCCCCGACATGGAACCGGCCGGCCATTGACTGAACCTTGTTTGTAACAGCCGGCCAATGACACCACTCCCATCCACCTGCTCCTTCAAGAACGCTGAGTTACTGGCTTACTCTCACATCTTACCCCGCAAGGGCCATACTCCCCTAACAGGGAGCCTCTCGTGAAATTTGGACAGTACGTACGGCGTCCATCATCAGGGCAGATAGGTAAGGCGAGAGGGATCGTCTACTCTGTTGGGCTGCTCGATCTAGACAAGTGAACGAAGATTATAATTCGCTTTTGTTTCTTTAGGAATCTAATTGCCGAAGTCAGCTGAAACCTTTGGAAAAAAAAGAAAATATACTATAAGTGTATATGTGGAAAGGAACTATCAATAATTTAATCTTGATTAATGAAACTAATCAATAACATTACGAGTACTAACACAGAAGAGAAAAACTCTGAGTATTATTTTACCAAAAAGAGTATTTAATATTAGTACAGTACATCAGTTATTCATAATTAAAAAAAAAACACATGACTTGGTTCAGAGAGAAGTTTTATATAATATTCTTATTGAATTTGGTATTCCCAAGAAACTAGTTCGATTAATTAAAATGTGTCTTAGTGAAACTTACAGCAGAGTCCGAATAGGCCAGTTTCTGTCTGATGCTTTTCTAATTCACTGCGGGCTAAAGCAAGGAGATGCACTATCACCTTTACTTTTTAACTTCGTTCTAGAATATGCCATTAGCAAAGTTCAGGATAACACAGAGGGTTTAGGAATTGAACGGGTTACATCAGCTGCTTGTCTATGCGGATGACGTGAATATGTTAGGAGAAAATCCACAAACGATTAGGGAAAACACGGAAATTTTACTTCAAACACATAAAGCGATAGGTTTTGAAGTAAATCCCGAAAAGACAAAGTATATGATTATGTCTCGTTACCAGAATATTGTACTAAATGGAAACATAAAAATTGGAGATTTATCCTTCGAAGAGGTGGAAAAATTCAAATATTTTGGAGCAACAGTAACAAATATAAATGATACTCGGGAGGAAATTAAACGCAGAATAAATAAGGGAAATGCCTGTTATTATTCGGTTGAGAAGCTTTTATCATCTAGTATGCTGTCAAAAAATCTGAAAGTTAGAATTTTTAAAACAGTTATATTACCGGTTCTTCTGTATGGTTGTGAAACGTGGACTCTCACTTTGAGAGAGGAACAGAGATTAAGGGTATTTGAGAATAAGGTTCTTAGAAAAATATCTGGGGCTAAGAGGGATGAAGTTACAGGAGAATGGAGAAAGTTACACAACGCAGAACTGCACGCATTGTATTCTTCACCTGACATAATTAGAAACATCAAATCCATGCGTTTGAAATGGACAGGGCATGTAGCACGTATGGGCGAATCCAGAAATGTATATAGAGTGTTAGTTGGGAGGCCGGAGGGAAAAAGACCTTTAGGGAGGCCGAGACGTAGATGGGAGGAAAATATTAAAATGTATTTGAGGTAGGTGGGATATGATGATGGAGACTGGATTAATCTTGCACAGGATAGGGTGGGCTAGTGTGAGGGCGGCAATGAAGCTGCGGATTCCTTAAAAGCCATTTGTAAGTAAGTAAGTATTTTCACACAACTGTTACATCCATCTGATAACCTCTCCTTGTAAATACCTAGTTGGCTAGTTTCAGCTTGGTGTCAGCCATCTTCAGAACTAGAGAGGTCCTTGCATCTTCTGGTTTCTTCAGTTGTTTTGCTGGGGGGTGCGTTTGTGTTATGTAGTGTGGAGTCAAGTAGTGTGTATGTTCTGAAATTTAGTTGTGCATTGAGGATTTGTTGTGAGTGTGTTTATGTGTGTCTGTATATTTCGAACTGTTCTAGTGTGTTTAGTTTCTGATTTTTCGGTTGTATTTGTAGAATATCCATGTCAGTGTAAGCTTATATGTAGCTGTAGCTGTGGTTGGTGTTTGTGATGTATTCTGCGTATGTGGAAGTGTTGTATGATATGGTTATGGCTGTGATGTGTTCTTTGTAACATGTTTGAAATGATCTGCCTGTTTGTCTGATGTAGAAGTTGTTGCAGCTATTGCATGTGAGTTTGTATCAGAGTGGTGCATTGGAGTTAAATCGCTCGCTTGAACTCGGTCGAGTGTCGCACCCTCGAGTGAGATACGATCGGTCGTGATACGCTCGTAATAAATAGAAGCACAGTACAAGGTCATCTCACCGACATATCTTATCTTGTATGGAAGGCGACAGATAAGATACACGTATGTTTTGCTCACACGGTAAAATAAGGCTTTATTTTCTGCGTTTATGACAAACGTTTAATGGAACAGTCAATGGAACTTGAAGTTATAAATAAAATAATATGAAAAACTTCGATATACTGTTATTATTGCTAATTAATAATTATTCAATATTTGATTTACCACATATATAATATGATAGGTCCATACATAGTGTTCGGCCTATATACTGCGACAATGTAGAAACGTTTTACAAAATATTATTGATATAGCAATAGATTAATAACGATATTAGTACAGAGATAACGTCACAGAAAATATAATAAAACGAACAATCATGCTGCACAACTGTTACAGACGCAAAGATTGATACACTAATTATTAGATATTATTATTATTATTATTATTATTATTATTATTATTATTATTATTATTATTATTATTATTACTAGAAAACTTGATACAGTTATTTCATTATCGTGATTGTGTTCTCCGTTTATAATAATAACATTTACATCCAATAACATCTATCAGATGTGTCAAAAACAAAATCACTCCTGTGGGGGGGGGGGAACCATTTACCTACAACATTTATATTACATTTTAAAGCAAGTTTTGTAGTTGTACTATGGAGAGGTTAGTTAAACACTGCAAAGTTTTGAAATGATAAACATCTATGATGTTACTACACAGTTCATCACTGTAACAAGAACGAATGTCTAACTCTCGGCTTATACCGTTCGAGGATTTATCACTCGTGACAATTTTACCCATCATGCATGTGCGCTACCTATCGGATTATGCTATGAACTACTTGGCGCTCGAGCGAAAACGTCCGATGCAGACCTCTGGTTTGTATACATCTTTTAGGTTGTATTTGTTTGTTTGTGCTGTTTGTGTGTTGAGATGCTTCTGTAGAGTGTTTTGTGTTCTGTATGCGATGTTGTAGTTTAATTTCCTGAATGATTTCCGGAAGATTCAAAGACCTCACCAGTTCTGAAGATGGCTAGTACTAAGCTGAAACTAGCCAACTAGATATTTATAAATGTAGTTTAAATCTAACACGTGAAAGTGATGACCATATATATATTTCTAAGTGGTACAGTGTTAAATGTTGTGTTATCAAGAGGTGAATTATGTACAAAATGAACATCCTTTACGTAGACATGTGAATCAAGCGATGCTCGAAGTGGACGTACAAGGGAAGGGTTTGGCTCGAACAGGAATTTTTGGTTAAAAATTTGTACAGAGGCTTACCTCACAGTGGTGATGAAGTCCGTAAAAGCATTCATTTGTGTAACTCTCCGTTTGGTTGGTATTGGTCAATACAGTTCTTTAAAAATGTAGTCTACGTGAGGATTCTGTACAAAATGCATGAAACAGCATAGAGCAGAGCAATAGTCTAAGCACAACACGCAGAAGCAACACCTGAACAATCTTCTGAACCACACTCCAGTGCTGAAAAATCAAATGCCACCTGAATTACGTTTTTGAAGTCCGAGACTTGTTCAGGATTCACGTAACCAGCTGACTGCCAGGAATACTGAAGCATAGGGCGGTATACTGGAGCAGACAACTGGTTATGAATAACAGAGTGCATTTTCATTATAAACACTCGAGTTCCCAAGTTAAGTTCTGGATTCTCAGCAAGATGCCTTATGCAATCTGTTATCCTCCGCTTATATATTTCGTATTGTCTAAGGAAATAGATATTCAGAGGCTGGAAATATTCAGTTTTTTTATAAGTGGAATGATCATACATTCTATGTCCTAGCCTTGGAATGATTCATTTATTAAGGTTGTGTCCTTGTGCGCATTCAATGACTCACACAACAACGTACAATTTTGATTAGCTGCAATATTTTCAGACAGAACGTTGGAGAAAATGTTCTTAAATGGGCTTTAGACATTTTACCACTCGCACTAGCTTCTGGGCTAGGCTAGGCTTACGGGTAAGGTGTCCCATCCCCTTAACTTGTGCAGTGCTCTCCCCACCCCTCAACTTGTACAGTGCTCTAACAGACAAACCACACATTACACAAACGAATGCTTTTGGGAGCTTTACAGAGTTATAAAGATGGGCCTTTATACAAATTTTGGATACGAAATTCCTGTTCGAGCCGAAACCCTTCCCTTGTTAGACAAATTCACGCTGCAGGATTCTGTCATCTTTTGTGTCTTAAGACTGTACCACAGTACGTGTTTGAAGTGTAGGCCTAAACACTGAGATGTGCCGCTCTTGCATTGTCGAGTTTGTGTAATGAAGCAATATTCCCGTCCATATGACTTCCTCTGCATCTTATTCCAGATCTTGAGATGGTCCGCTCCTCTCTCTCTCTCGCTCTCTCTCTCTTTCTCTCTCTGATGTCAGTTCACTAGGAAAAAAAAAAGAAAGAGAGAGGAATATTTCCAGTAAAATAAAATTGCTGTCGCCTTCCTCCTCCTCTTTATTTTTAACCCTCCTCAACATCGATTTTGCCATTTTTTATTATCCGTTTTTTATCTTTTTTTCTCCGCCAAGTCCCCCTCGATTTCCTGTTGTCTCCATACACGCGTAATGCCGGAGCCAATCGCGTTCGACTTCCGCGGGAATTTAAAACGGTTCCTCCCCAACACAGGGGAAGAGCTGCAATTTATTCCGGTATTTCATTTGGATTGGGAGGGGCTAGGCGTCCGCCCGTCTGTCCGGATGTCCGTCCGTCTGTCTCCCCTCCCCCCGACCACCCGGCGTGTCCATCGATCGCTCTCCCGGCAGGGCAATACAACTAGCGCCACTGTCGGAGAAAAAAGTAAACCCGATATAGTGCAAAGAACGCAGGCACGGTGCCTGGAAAGGGTCAAAGTACCTCCGCCCGCCTATAATGATTAATTGGACTCATAAGTTGGGATTAGATCTCTACAGGAAAAACGGATGAAATTATACCAGATTAGTACAAACGACAATTATTAATGGTGGTCAGGCACATGGCCCAACCGCGGCCGGCAGAGCTCTTTGCTCTGTCGAGAACTGCTTCCAGTCCTGACTTTGCAGAAGAATTTAATCGTTTCTCTTAAACAGGTGTTACTTCTAGTTTTACACGACGTATACAAAAATATCGTCTTGCTATGATGATCATTATTAGGGATTATTATTATTATTATTATTATTATTATTATTATTATTATTATTATTATTATTATTATTATTAATCCGGTATTCATTTAATATCCTTTACAAAGGCTTATCCCAAAATTTGAAGAACGATCATTTTTCTTGAAGAAGTGATTTTCATTGTCTCGTGTTATGAAGAAAATTATCTTTATTATTATTATTATTATTTTTATTTTTATTTTTATTATTGAGGCTGTTTTATAACTTTAGAGAAATTTTTTTTCTCTTGAAGAGACTTATTTTATTCTTTTTTTATTCTGAAGATTATTATTATTATTATTATTATTATTATTATTATTATTATTATTATTCATCTTGATTACACAACTTTTAACACTGTATCGCTTCGGAATATGTATGATAAGACTTTCTTGTGTTAAATTCTAACGTACCTTGTTTACATGTTTCGACCTATTTATAGGTCATCTTCAGAACTGGTCGTTGCCAGAAACTAAACACACTAGAACAATATGAAATATACAGACACACGAAAACACACCCCAACGATATTCTCAACACACAATTTCAAAACACATACACTCTTTGACTCTACACTACGAACGCACCCTCACAGGAAATAACAAGAGGCGCCAAGACCAACAACGACCGGTTCTGAAGATGACCCATAAATAGGTCGAAACATGCAAACAAGGTACGTTAGAATTTATTATTATTATTATTATTATTATTATTATTATTATTATTATTATTATTATTATTGAGGCTGCTTTATAACTTTAGAAAATTTTATTTTTCTTCAAGAGACTTATTTTATTCTTTTATTATTCTGAAGAATATTATTATTATTATTGTTAATATTATTATTATTATTATTATTATTATTATTATTATTATTATTATTATTATCGTAATTTTGTAAAGTTCGTACTGTTTATAGAGAGAGTTTTATAACTTTCAAGAAATTTCATTTCTCTTGAATATGCATATTTTATTGGGCGGCCGGGTACCTCAGTTGGTAGAGCAGCTGGCTCGAAGGTCCGGGGTTCGATCCCAAGTGGTGTCGGGGTTTTTCTCGTTGGCAAACTTCCAGAACGGCCCCGAGGTTCACTCAGCCTCCTATAAAATTGAGTACCGGGTCTTTCCCGGGGGTAAAAGGCGGACAGAGCGTGTTGCCGACCACACCGCCTCATTCTAGTGCCGAGGTCATGGAAAGCATGGGGCTCTGCCTCCATGAACCATAAGTGCCTTCCTAGCGTGAGACGGGGATACTATTACCTTTTACCTTATGCATATTTTATTATTTTATTATCGTGAATGATGATGATGCTGATGATGATGATGATTATTATTATTATTATTACTATTATTATTATTGTTATTTTTGTCTTCATCTTGTAAAGCTCGCACTCTTTATAGAGGATGTTTTCAAATTTGAAGAAATTTCATTTCTCTTGAAAAGACTTATTTTATTATTGTGAAATATTATTTATGCTCGACCATGCCGAAATGTAGTAATTATACACCTGGTAGCAGTCCTTTAATGCATGTCATTAAAGTACACCTACTCATTAAAGTACAGGTGTTTTCAACCAATGACAACTCAGCTTACAGGTGTTCAGCCAATGACAAGTCAGCTTTGTACCGTTATAAAACCGCAAGTATCGATTATTCTCAGATATGCAATCGAAAGAGAATTAGCGAAAAGTCACGGAGGCTGGAAATCCAATACTGTCGCAGAAGGTTATGTTCTGTTACTATAATAATTAAAGTTAATTGTAAATAATATTCAAATAAATTCAATTTGTCATCTCGTTTTTCAATGTCTAATTTAATTTCAATGTTATATCAAAGTTAATATTTAGTTAATATTTAGTTTAGAGTTATATCAAAGTTAATATTTAGTTTTAGTAGGTTCTTATAGGCTATCAAGGTCAATGTGGACATCTGTTCCTCGGAAAAAATCAATACTTTCGCGTCTGCGCACATCACAATTTACGAGGTATTGCTCAAGGTCAGTTAGATACAAATAAAATGAATAATTTCAAGTTAGAAATATGGTCGAGCATAAAAAGTCGTATGAAACTCGCTTGCGCTCGTTTCATAAACATCCATACTCGCTTCTTAATTACTATCATTATAGGCTCGTTGCATAATGTACTATATTATTATTATTATTCTTATTATAAAATGAAGCATTTATTTTATGACCTTTACAAAGGAGTATTCCAAAGTTTGGTGAACAATTATTTCTCTTGAAGCGATTTTCATTGTCTCGTGTTGTGAAGAAAATTAACCTTATTATTAGTAGCATTATTATTATTATTATTATTATTATTATTATTATTATTATTATTACTATTATCATCATCATCGTCATCTTATAACGTTCGCACGCTTTATAGGGGCTATTTCTGTAGTGCTCGGGAAAAGTGGCGCTAGTCAAAAATGTTAATATTACAGGAGAAGGAAAAAAACTGTCGTCACACTGGTTTATGTCGATTTGATTTTCTTCTGTATGAATTATTGTAATGGAAGAAATACTTATGTATCTTTTCCCAAGCGAGCGGATGTTCCGTAAGTTGTCAATAAATTAATAAAAAAATGTTTGTGGAAACTGACTTATGCCACTTTTCCCAAGCACTGCAGACTTTGTAGCTTCGAGAAATTTCATTTCTCTTGAAGACACTTATTTTTTTTTGCTTTATTATTGTGAAATAATATTATTATTATTATTATTATTATTATTATTATTATTATTATTATTATGAGATATTTATTGCTCTTTACGTCTGCTACTGTGGAGTAACGGTTAGCATATCTGACCGTGAAAAGAGCGTGCCTGGATACAAATATGGCTTAGGACAAGTTTCCTGTTTGAGGTTTTTCTGGGTTTCCATCACAGTCTACTATATACAGTCGCGAAGTTCAATACGTAGTAAATATGCAAACATTAGATAGTTGCTCACCACTAAAATCGCTAATATCGCCTCATTACAGGCAATGCAAAATAGTACCGTCACGTTCCATTGTTTCTAGCACCCTCAAAACTCAAGCTTCGTGACTGTATATAGTAGACTGTGTTTCCACTCAATCAACTAAGAGCAAATGCGAGTAACATTCCTTGCTGGACCCTAGACTCATTTCACTGTCAATATCACATTCACACAGAAGCTAGATAAGCATTGCATTTGATGAGGCATCGTAAAATAAATCAGTTAAAACACTGATTACAATTATTATTTATTTTCAAGAGGCGTTGTTTTTGTCTCGTGTAATTAAAAAATATACCTTGTCATTATCATTATTATTCATTTCATTTAGTCTAGTGTTCTGCCCGAGGGCAGGTCTTTCACTGCAAACCCGTAGATCTGACCGTATCACACCTTCACTAAATATGCTGTCCTGGGCCCGTCTCAAAGAGCGAAGAACTATTCACTCTCTCACTTTACTCTTCAGTATTCTTCAAACCTCTATCCCTAGCCCTACCTAGCTTCTCGTTTTCAACACATGTCCTCATATCACGAAATAGATACTCGCTCACAACACCATATCACACTCTCCATTCCTAAACACAGAACATCCTTCTACTCTTCATCTTTCACCGTTTCTGCAGCTTATCTCTGGATCTCTCTACCACAACATGTCAGAGACTGTCTGACATTGTCTAGTTTCAAAAATAAACTAAAATTGCACTTTTTGAATTAAATTCCTTTCAGTTATAAGCCCTTTTCTCTGCCATAGTTTTGTAAAAATATAGGCTATATATTTCTTTTTCCTTCCTTTCCCCTTTTTGTTCTCTTTATTAGAAAATGAATTTATTATCATAGCCTTTTTATCGTGGATTTTATTTAATTTTCGTATTTCTTTTCTTTTTTATTATTATTTTATTACATTCCATTTTGATATATTCTTCCTTACGTTTTTCCATATTAACCATTTGTACTAAATGAGTTGCTTTCACTATATTCCAATGTATTTTACTTTCTTTTTTTCCTATTATGGTATTATTTTCATGTTGTTTAGTGTCGATTTTATTATGCTATTATTATTTTTGTTTTTGTAATATGTTAGTATTCTGTTCTTTAACTTTTTGTTAAATTTTAACTGCTTGTATACTTTGTGACCTGGTAGAGTGTAAGAGAAGGCCCTATGATCTTAACTCTGCCAGTATAAATAAAGAATTAAGATGAAAATCTTCATTAAACTATGGTATTCACTTAACTTTAACCCTTGCTTTCTCCGTTTTTTTAATAAATGGCGCTTGGCCCACTATGGCTCTGAACCCTTCAAATATTCCCCTATTAACCAGAAATTTTCGAATCAGATGCGAAAGATAGATGATCGTGATTTGGTTGAAACTAAGCGAAATCTTATGTCGGATTGGTCACTCAACATGATTTTACACACTTATTTGTCTCAAGTCTGAAGTCCATGAAATAAGTTTAGTTATGTATAGTTACAGTAGAGAAGGCAAGAACTGTCCTATGATCTTATCACTTGCCATATCATTAATAGGTATGCAAGGGGAAGATATGTTTTAGTCTGAGATGAACTTCAGTGTTGGAAGATTTATATAATATTAATCATCATAAAACAAACTCTCTTTTCGATAGCTCATTTTTTCCCATTCTCGCACAGCTTACATGCCAGATCTCGCCTCCTAATCTGTAAAAGACACTACACTGGTGAATAGGTAAAATTTCTGCGCATTTATATGTAGGGGAGAGTCGGGTAGTATCGGACAGTGCGTTTATTTCATCTACCACCATATGGTAGTACCTGAATGACATGGTTACGTTTCTCTATGCGACATCACAGAAACGTAACCATGTCAATCAGGTAGGCCTACTATCATCGTGTGGTAGATGAAAGAAACTCACTGTCCGGTATTACCCGATGTCCGATACTACCCGACTCTCCCCTAAAATTCAATGGAGATTCGGAATATGTAAATCCTAAAATAGGGTGTCATTTAAAAAATAAAGTTTATTCTCCCACCTTGTGTGCCTCAATAACTAACTTTTTTCGAACACTGGTATCATATTGCATGGTTTATCTCCAACAGCTTTTCTATATAGAACTTTTTTTTTTTTGTAAAATTAAAATTTAAGAAGTTATGGGTAAGCCTAATATTCCATACTTAATTAACACTCTATTGTACATTGTATTTCTTTGTGCTAAACTGTTATTAGTAATATACTCTTGGTTTGCATGTTAAAAATATAGGCCTATTAATTAAAAAATATATATACAGGGTGTTAACGAATATGTATAAAACATTTGGTGAATGGATAAAGGACCTAAAAAGAGACAACCAATTCATGTAAATATATAGTGAATTTTATTTTGCTTTTTAATTACATATACTTTTTAGTTCATACATGTTTGCGTATTAAAATTTACTTTTACATCTTTGTTTACAAAATCCATTCATAATTCTGCAGAAAGTACTCAGAATGACACCATGAATTCTTGAGTTCTAATACAGACTTATAAGCAACGCATAATGGACAGTAGGGTGGGGTGAATCTGTACATGAAATTTTTTTTATCTTTTTTCTAAATGTAATATTTGCAAAAATCTGTCTTTTCCCTTAACTTAGGAATATGAAAAAAATAAGGAGTTTCTATATTTAAATTTTGAGGTGCCCCAAGGGCTTTGAACTTACTTAAAATCATATTTTTTTTGCCTTTTTCTGAATTTGTTCTATTATTTTGTTTTTCATTGTATAGCTAGTGAATTGCTTTAAGATCACATATTTAAACTTTATTTGGAAGACTCTAAATTGAGGTTGCAGTATATAGTATTTTTCTGCATTCATCATGGTAAGCACGAACCAGTTCTATTCTTGTATAACTGACTATCGGAATAGATGTCTTTACCCCAGAATTTCTTAGTTTTGATAGCAACTCTTTCTGAAATCTCTCCAACAGTAGGTTCTTTTGATTTGAAGTCAGGCTTTAATCCATTTTTCACCGTAGATAATATTTCATTACATCATAATAGGTAGGTAATTCTGATGAGTTCAGCCCCTCCGGCATTCCGAATACTGGGCAGAAGGTCAGATTTCTTGTATTAATTAGAGCCAGTGTTCTGATTTAAATATCCTGCAACATAAGAAGAATGAATTTCCATTAATTATATTAATTATATCATACCTAAGAGTTTAGTGATTATGCCCAATTTTCTTATAAATTGATGTTTCTGTGACACTTCAAGATAAAATAACAGGGGACCAAAATATGCAACATGCATTTTTCAAGTATTTTCCTGGTGTCCTGTTCAGATTAAATCACTGGAGAATGTGCCCTCACTAAAAAATCTGAACCTCCAAATTTTGTGAAAATTTCAAAATATGGTGCTTTTGGGGCACCTCTAAATATTAAGCTAGAGGAAAAATATTTTGCACTGTTCCTTATGATATCAAACCACAACTTTTCCCTGGTATTATATTTTAATTCCGTAAACTTCATATTTTCACTCCACACTAATGGACAGTCTTACTCTCTTCCATATTCTAAGTGTCTACTGTAACTGCTGAAATCTTCCTTGAACACGGTGACGAAGAATTTCAATCTTCTTAATAGGTCTTGAATACACAAATGCCTTTACAGACGTGGACAAATTATTAGACTAAAAAGTTTTCTTGGCAACATAATATAATTCGTCATATCAACTATTAGTATAATTCACAGAGTCTCTGTTGTTGTAAATATGATTGGTTACATCTTCTGGTATATTTTTCCAGTGGTTAAGTACATTTTTTCTGGCTATGTTCGTACTACTGGTGTTTTAATTATATACTGTAAAAGATATTCTCCCATGGCCTGCAAGAAGACCGGACATGAACGAAATTGAAAATCTGTGATCTTTACTGAAGAAGAAAGCGAACAAACAGAGGCTTACAACAAAACATGGACTCATTTAAGCACTGTCTGATATCTGGCTAAATGATTCTGATATTCAAAGAAAGTGTCAAACTTTGGTTTCCAGCATCCCTGACAAAATCAACGTGTTAATAAAGAATAAGGGAATGTTCACAAAATATTAGTAACCTCCAGACTCAATTTTCTGTTCATTATAGCTGTGCAAAAACATTTTTGTTCATTATTTCTACCGATAAATACAGATTCGTTGCACATATAATTAATTTAGTCTAATAATTTGTCCACGTCTGTAAATGACCCATTACTAAAAATATATAACATGGCGCTTAGAATCTTATAGGGCTATTAGAAGTCATGGTGCATATTTTGAGCACTATATGTAGAATTATGCATTGATATTTTAAAGAAAATTGTAAAAATAAAGTTGTATTAGGCCTAAGCAAACATGTTGCTTGGGTTTAGATCCTCTATCCAATCTCCAAATTTTTCACACATATTAGTTAACATGCTGTGTAATGTGACGTACAACTAACGATTATAATTATTATGTACTTACAATCAACAGTAATCTCACTAGAGATTTAATTTATCTAGAGAAAATCAACAACTCTAGTGGAATTTAATTCACTATCACACGATTACAAGAAAGTATATAAATATTAGAAGAAATAAAGTACTCTAATACAATAAAATATTAATTAACGTATTAAAATACTAAATTGTCTTGAAACTGTATTATTGTACCATCGCAACATTACAAATATTCCGCTAGATGGCAGTAGTGTGTTATGATCAGCTGTCTCTTGTTATCGGTTTGTGCCAACTGTACTGTCTTCATTGAACTCTATGAACGATTAATAGTCAAGAAGGCTTTGTTGATTCAGTTTCATTTTTTTAAAACACTTGCATTCCACTTCAATTATCAATATATATTAAACAATCTCTGATATGTGAGTATCCATAATCACACAGCAGAAGCTATAACATAACATAAAATAATATAAACAAGATAAATGATAGAAAAGTTTAGATTGCAGATGATGAAATAAACATGAAATAATTTTAAAAGGTAAAATTATTGAAAGTACAATGTTGACAAACAAAGAAACAAATGCTAGGGAGGTGACAAAAATAGTAGGATAAGCAGCCATGATTAGTTGAAACACGTCATTCCGTACCGTTTTATTGGTAAAAAATAGTATGGCCGGCGAATAGGGATTATAAAGAATGGACACTGAGCGAATTTTCCTGTGTTTTGTTTCTCTGTGCGCCGGCGTTTAGTTCCACTTTCAAGCGCTAGAGGTTAGTGTAATCGAGCATACGCTAAGATAATAATTGAGTATACAGTTGAGACACAGGATCAAAACATCGCCTATCTTATTGCATAATCCAGTAACGCTTTGCTTCAAATAAATTCAAGTTAACAGCTTTTCCTTATTTCTCAGTGACAAACTAGTTGTAATAATATTTTTTTTTATATTTCAGATATAATAAATTATATTATAAAATAATATAATACATTATAAAATTAAGTATCGAATTCGTTTAATATTTGTATATAATATAATGTAGGTATATGGTTTTACTTCTCATACGAGTTTTGTTTTTCCATTTTCAATGTATCAAATCATTACATATTTTAATTGTTGTTGAGGTCAACGTCTCAACTCTCATTATAAAGCAACTCTAAAGTCTAGGTATTACAGTTAATGACGGATTTATTATTTTATGGATCCAATTTATTTTGAGTACATAATATACCTAGATGTATTAATTATATGTGTTATATTTCCGCTGTGTCGACTGCTAGCTGGTGTGATGTCAGCGCCAACTCTAGGGAGAAAGCGGAATCTCACGCTCTAGCTGGCTTGAATGTCATTGAAATCAGTCCGGCTACATCAAAGGTACCGACGCGAAGTGTCCATACTTTAATTACCTATACGCTGGTATGACGTAGTAAAAGTGTACTAATCAGTATAAATTATTTCAACTGACTTCAAAACTTTTGAACCAATCAAGACCATGTAAATATTGAATAATTTCAAGGGAAAAATTGTTCCGGGGCCGGGTATCGATCCCGGGGCCTCTGGTTGAACGTACCAGCGCTCTACCACTGAGCTACCCGGGAACTCCACCCGACACCGTCCCAACTCCCTTTATATCCACACAACTCGCGTGGGCTGACGAAACGCCAGAGACCCACAACGAGTGCACACAATCTCTGTGTGACTTGGAATTGTGGTTTTCTGTTAACGTACACAGTAACGTATATATTTTCCCTTTATATCCACACAACTCGCGTGGGCTGACGAAACGCCAGAGACCCACAACGAGTGCACACAATCTCTGTGTGACTTGGAATTGTGGTTTTCTGTTAACGTACACAGTAACGTATATGGTTGAGACGGTGTCGGGTGGAGTTCCCGGGTAGCTCAGTGGTAGAGCGCTGGTACGTTCAACCAGAGGCCCCGGGATCGATACCCGGCCCCGGAACAATTTTTCCCGTGAAATTATTCAAATCTGCTTTACAGGGAGCTTCACCTGAAAGATTAGATTTGCATGTAAATATTGTTAACTCTTGCATTTACCCATTTATAGAGCTTTGACATCATCTTCAAAGTTAGGAATGTGTCGTTATTTTGAAACGCTTTTAGTTAAGCTTAAGTTTCAAATCTTGCATGTATTTAAAGCATAAATTCTACATTAACCTACACATATTTCTGGATGTATGTGGTGTGTATCTATAATATTCAGAACCTTACAACTTTAAGATGGAGTTTCCACAGCTTGCTTCTTTTTCTTTGACAAAGTTGTGGCGTCTATTTTGTAAATGCCAACTTTCCTAGATTCCATCTTCTTAATCCTTTTGGTGAGCTACTAAATAACCCCTTTTGAACTTTTGATGTCTTATAATGCCCTGGCGTCGTGTTCTTGGCACGCGTCAGTGACATTTTAAATGTAACTCTGAAGACTGACTAAATAAAAGCGACAGAGAGCCAAGATCCAGACAGTTTTAATGTCAGCAAAATCTTGCCCGCCGTAGCACACACAGCCCTGTACGTAGCATTGCCAGTGTTCTCGAAATGTGTCACAATCATGTAAAACTTCAGGGGAGAGGTGGAGAGAAAAATGAAGTTAACAACTTTTGAGAAAATTGTTCAAAATTATTTGCGGTATTATAATCATTATTATTGATTCTTCTCTTTGCTTACTTACTTACTTACTTACTTACTTACTTACTTACTGGCTTTTAAGGAAGCCGGAGGTTCATTGCCGCCCTCACATAAGCCCGCCATTGGTCCCTATCCTGACCAAGATTAATCCAGTTTCTACCATCATATCCAACCTCCCTCAAATCAATTTTAATATTATCTTCCCATCTACGTCTCGGCCTCCCCAAAGGTCTTTTTCCCTCCGGCCTCCCAACTAACACTCTATATGCATTTCTGGATTCGCCCATACGTACTACATGCGCTGCCCATCGCAAACGTCTGGATTTAATGTTCCTAATTATGTCAGGTGAAGAATACAATGCGTGCAGCTCTGCGTTGTGTAACTTTCTCCATTCTCCTGCAACTTAATCCCTCTTTGCCCCAAATATTTTCCTAAGAACCTTAGTCTCAGGCACCCTTAATCTCTGTTCCTCTCTCAAAGTGAGAGACCAAGTTTCACGGCCATACAGAACAACCGATAATATGACTGTTTTATAAATTCTAACTTTCAGATATTTTGACAGCAGATTAGATGACAAAAGCTTCTCAGCTTCTCTTTGCCACTTCCCATAATTTGTTTGTTTATACAATTTAGTGAAGAATAAACAAAAGTATGAAATCGGCCATACTCATAAAATAAACAAAAGAAAAAAAGTGAAAACATGCATTCAAAAATAAAGCAAATGTTAATGAAGAAGAGAAAGAAAAAGTAGTAAAGCAGAAAGCTATGCCATGTTGCTGCTGCTTATGATCAGACTTCGGTCCTGGGCACAGAAACGCATGAAGTTCAGAACGCACGGACTATAGTGTTGTGTTGGTCGAGTGGCGTGGGAGAGCAACATTAACTAGACCAACCTTGGCTGTAAGAGGGGAATTGAAAGAGACTCAGAAACCCCCGCGTATATCGCTTGTGTAAGTATCTGTGCATCAGTGGTGGAATTTAAGCGTCTAGGGATTGCCGAAAGTTCGTGAAAGCTATGATGCCCACCTGATACAATCCGTCACTGATCTGCCTTCTAGTACCGCACCAAAACATTAACCCTTGGTTTTTCTGAACCGACGCATGCGACGTGCGACGTGCGAGGTGCGTGGCCCTCCTCGCACGAATCCGGACTACACGAGAGATAGTGAGTGATTGGTTTCTAAAACTGAGAGATGCGAGGTCTGCGCACGTCGCAGCCATAGAAACCACTCACTATCTCTCCTGTAGTCCCGATTTGTGCGAGGCGGGCCTCGCACCTCGCATGCGTCAGTTCAGAAAAACCAAGGCTTAACTGTCTCAGCCGGGGAAGATGGAGTGGGGAGATAAGGGGTGCTATGCAGTGACTCAATGGAGTTATTTACGCCCACTCCTGAAATAGAGGATAAATTCTTTCTCAAATTTACATTTAAGAACTCCAGAAAGTCGTCTTCCTAAATCACATGTGCATATGCAGTCCACCAATCCATTCGTTCAACCATTTACATGTAGGTGTACACTGCTCCATCGATTTAGTAGAATGCGTTTGAGTATAAACGAAGCAGGAAACAGTACAACGTGGTCTGATGTAACGAGAATCCAAGTCTCCGCATACTCGTAAGACATCGTGTTACAAACACTTTCAAGTCTGATTTTGAGTATTTCTAACATAATACATATTTTTCAACGCCTTGAAAACGTCACAAATGTTCAGGATATTGCTGGAGGAAGTGAGGAAATATGTATTAATTTTTATTATTTTATTTATTTATTAGTGCATTGGTTTTATATTCAAAACAAATTATCCATGTAATATGTAATATTCAAAATTTTGTTTTGTAAATGGTATACTTTGTCTTCTAGGCAATCGCTGTTTAGGGAAAGTGTTAAATAAAATAAAATAATATTTAATCCTTTATTTTTTTAGTTGCTTTTATTGATTTATTTCTTTCTTCATTAATTGATTATATAAGTAATTAATTCATTCATTCATAACTTCACTCGCTCGCTCACCCACTCACTCTTTCTTTACTCTATTTGTTTCTTTCTTTCTTTATTTATCTATTTATTTATTACTTTATTTATCTATTTATTTATTACTTTATTTATTTGTATATATTTATTTATTCACATATTCATTCATTTATTTTTGTACTTACTTACAAATGGCTTTTAAGGAACCCGAAGGTTCATTGCCGCCCTCACATAAGCCCGCCATCGGTCCCTATCCTGTGCAAGATTAATCCAGTCTCTATCATCACACCCCACCTCCCTCAAATCTATTTTAATATTATCCTCCCATCTACGTCTCGGCCTCCCTAAAGGTCTTTTTCCCTCCGGTCTCCCAGCTAACACTCTATATGCATTACATTTATTATTGTACTACCTTGATATATATATATATATATATATATATATATATATATATATATATATAACCTATATATATCTAGGAAATAAAATTAATTTGTATTAGAGTTGTATCAGATTCGAATTCTAAAATTAATTAACAAATCTTAAATATCCATTCCCTATGATAGATGTTTTCCTGTACATAATATTCCTTGACTTTCTTGCTCTGCAGTCTACCACAAGCTGATGCGTTCTGATTGCAAAGGACTTGCTCCGCATGTTATATCTAAGTAGATTAACATTGACTTTCTACTAAATCGACGAAGCAGTGTACAATTGTACATAATTATTTATTTGGTTAATCTAATATTTCTTTAGGAACATATTAAAGTAGTAAGGTATCTTATTCATAATATGTTTATTATATAGTATAGGTCCACTGCCACCGGGTATATACCCATTTGCAGTGTGAATAAATACATAGGCCTACATACTTAAAAAATACAGGTACACATAGATGAATTCACAAATAGGTACTTACGTACACACACACATACATACATACATACATACATACATACATACATACATACATACATACATACATACATACTGTCGGCCTCGGTAGCGTAGTTTTATAGCGCTGGCCTTTTATGCTCGAGGTTGCGGGTTCGATCCCGGCCCAGGTCGATGGCATTTAAGTGTATTTAAATGCGACAGGTTCATGTCAGTAGATTTACTGACATGTAAAAGAACTCCTGCGGGACAAAATTTCCGGCACACCGACGACGCTGATATAACCTCTGCAGTTGCGAGCGTCGTTTAATTTAAATTTTTTACATACATACTGTACATACACACATAGGCCTACATGATTAAGAAGTAGCAGGTAAAGGTACAATAATTTGGTGAATTTTGTGTTGTGTTTAATGTGGAGCTGTACTTTTGTCGAAAAGTGTTGTAGTTAGTGCAGGTAACTGTTCTTTATTTCATTTTTATAGTAGCATTATGTTATGTGGTTAATTTCATTCTTATTTGAAAACAGGTTTTAATATCAGAGAGAAAATCCGTGCAAAGGACTGTACTAATTAATCCACACTTTTATCATGAACGCAATTTATCTCAGATGTAGACTCGTTAAGCTTAATTCTTTCTGTAATTGGTCGCCAGCGTTCTCTCTCGTACAGGCACCTGGTACTCCTCATTCACCATAAACACACATTACTGTCTCTTGTTCTGAACTCTGATGTTAACCGAATATACTTTCACAATCTGGAAGTGCGCGACAACAAATGGAGCGCTTGAACGTGAGTCGGAATATACTACATTTCATTGTCTATTTTTTTTTTATTTTGATTTAGAATTTCGGTTAAAAATAAAACAAATTAGGTATAAAATTTTTGAATGAAAACTATTATGTTAAAAGTGAAAAGAGAGATAATTTGAAGACCTGTCCCTCCAAAGGAGCTAAGAGCCAAAACATATTTCTGAGATATTGATGAAAAACATAATACATTTCAAATGCATGTTGAGATACCTCCAACACAATTTTTCGGCGTACGAATGAGTTAGAGTTGAAATACGACGGAAAACGTTAATTATGATATGGAAAATATTCCTTAGATAAAATGAAATAAACTTTGTCACTAAGCCCATTTGGAAAGATAGGTTTTCATTTGCTATCAGACATTGAGAATTGTTATAAATATTATAAGAAAGTTTAATTTACTTTATCTCATTTAATCATCATCATCATCATCATCTAAAACTCAATTTACAATCGGAAATTTAAATACGTTAGGCCTGTAACTTGTACACTAGGTACAAAGTATAATAAATAAGCAATATGAATTTAATTTAGTCACACGCATTTTATTATCGTAATCATCAGGAATGTTTTGCGATGAACATGGAACCTATTTAATACTATTACAATTACCCCGAATATGGACGCCATAAAAATTAATACTCTGGAAAAATTTATAATAGAAAATGATAAGAAATTCTTCTGAAACCCAATTCTTCAGACGTCTAAGTTAATAAATATTGTCTTGGAATGTTTGTATATTAATAATAATAAAATTGTACACAATTTACACTCTAATATAAAGAGAGTCGATATGGGGTTGCCAGATTAGCCTCCTATGTATAGCAACATCTAAAATATTCGAATGACTAAGAACTTCAGAGTTATGATGAGATGAAAGCAGTGAAGAGAAGCGAATACAACAATTTTAAATGTGGGTGTGGAAAATAATGGAGCGTGTGAAATGGACAGACAGAATAAGAACTGAAGGTCTCTTGGAAAGAGTGGGTGAAGAAAGAATGATGCTGAAACTGTTCAGGAAGAGAAAAAGGAATTGGTTGGGTCACTGGCTGAGAAGAAAAAGAGACTGTCTGATGAAGGATACACTGGAAAGAATGATAAACGGGAGAAGCGTTGAGGGCAGTAGAAGATATCAGATGATGGATGAGATTAAGATGACTATTACACTCTTACTACGTCATACTACTTTTGACCAATAAAACTGTACGAAAGGGCGTATTTCAACCAATCATGGCTGCTTATCGCACAATTTTATCGCGTCCCTAGCATTTGTTTAATTTTATCGCGTCCCTAGCATTTGTTTAATTTTATCGCGTCCCTAGCATTTGTTTCTTTGTTTGCCAACATTTGAAACTGCTCTGGTCTGGACGTCAAAAAAAATATATATAGGCCTATATATAAAATTACAAACCACTCCAGTCGATGCACAGCAGTTCCAAATATGACTCGCATTGGCATTCAAGAACAAGAATTAATAAAAATCACTGATCATACCTATGCATCTTCTGAAATCCGATTTACAAATAAATGAAGAGCACCATTCGGAAATCCTGAATAAGTTGAATACACCATGTAGGCCTAAATCAACGAGTTCCACTTCTATTACGCACACGTCCAATATAACATCAATTGAACCACCAACCACATTCAAATTTGAAAATTGTACATTCAATAATTATTCCTTTTAAAATTATTCATTCGGAAATCCTGAATAAGTTGAATACACCATGTAGGCCTAAATCAACGAGTTCCACTTCTATTACGCACACGTCCAATATAACATCAATTGAACCACCAACCACATTCAAATTTGAAAATTGTACATTCAATAATTATTCCTTTTAAAATTATTCATGTTTATTTTTATGTCATCGTCGTTAATTAAAACTTTTCTAACACTTTTGTATATTAGTTAGGTTATGTTATAGCTTCTGCTATATGATATTATGGATAGTCACGTATCAAAGATTGTTTAATATTAAGATTTATTGAAAATCATCTGTCAAGTGACGTTGATTACTGGGATTCGGATAATTGAAGTGGAATGTTGCTTTTTAATAAAAATGAAACAATCAACAAAGCCTTCTTGACTAGTAACATTGCCATCGTGTATAATAGATCGAGAACTTCTCGACGAGAAGGCATTGCTCACTACTGCCATCTAGCAAGCATCTAGCGTAATATTTGTAATGTTGAGATGGTACAATAATACATTTGAAGACAGTTGTATTTTCATAAGTCAATTAATATTTTATTGTATTGGAGTACTTCGTTACTTCTAATCTTTATATACTTTCTTCTAATCGTGTAATAGTCAATTAAATCCCACTCGAGTTTTGATTTTCTCTAGATAAATCAAAACGTCTAGTGAGATTACTGTTGATAATATATAGATCAAATGAGGAGACAAAAGAGAAAGTCAGAAAATAGGAAAGACTGGAGAATACTGAATTTGCAGTGAAAACCTGCTCATAGACAGAAATCTTTAAATGAAATAAATTATATTCAGAGTCTTAAACTTCATGGAGACCATTTCCTGGTAAATTTATTTGTATAAGCTGAACTTGAAGACAACAGTTAAAATAATTCAGGAGAATACGCTCTACACGGACGGACGGATAAATAGATAGAAACATAACATTTTCTATATTAAATATACTTAAAACCTCTGAGTGAATTTTCACAACATATTTCATAAAATGTGAAAATAACATTTTAATAAAGAACACATAACATCACATTCAAAATTTGTATCTTTTCGCTAAAGGGACTTATGAAGTGGAACTCACAGACATCTATCACCCATACAAATATAATTTGTAATTTTGTCTGCGCACCTCGCAGCTATAGAAACCATACACTATCTCTCTTGTAGTTCGAGGTCTGCGCACCTTGCAGCTATAGAAACCATTCACTGTCTCTCTTGTAGTTCGAGGTCTGCGCACCTTGCAGCTATAGAAACCATTCACTATCTCTCTTGTAGTTCGAGGTCTGCGCACCTCGCAGCTATAGAAACCATTCACTGTCTCTCTTGTAGTTCGAGGTCTGCGCATCTCGCAGCTATAGAAACCATACACTATCTCTCTTGTAGTTCGAGGTCTGCGCACCTCGCAGCTATAGAAACCATACACTATCTCTCTTGTAGTTCGAGGTCTGCGCACCTTGCAGCTATAGAAACCATTCACTGTCTCTCTTGTAGTTCGAGGTCTGCGCACCTCGCAGCTATAGAAACCATTCACTGTCTCTCTTGTAGTGCGAGGTCTGCGCACCTCGCAGCTATAGAAACCATACACTATCTCTCCTGTAGTTCGAGGTCTGCGCACCTCGCAGCTATAGAAACCATACACTATCTCTCTTGTAGTTCGAGGTCTGCGCACTTTGCAGCTATAGAAACCATACACTATCTCTCTTGTAGTTCGAGGTCTGCGCACCTCGCAGCTATAGAAACCATACACTATCTCTCTTGTAGTTCGAGGTCTGCGCACCTTGCAGCTATAGAAACCATTCACTGTCTCTCTTGTAGTTCGAGGTCTGCGCACCTCGCAGCTATAGAAACCATTCACTGTCTCTCTTGTAGTTCGAGGTCTGCGCACCTCGCAGCTATAGAAACCATTCACTGTCTCTCTTGTAGTTCGAGGTCTGCGCACCTTGCAGCTATAGAAACCATTCACTGTCTCTCTTTTAGTTCGAGGTCTGCGCACCTCGCAGCTATAGAAACCATACACTATCTCTCTTGTAGTTCGAGGTCTGCGCACCTTGCAGCTATAGAAACCATTCACTGTCTCTCTTGTAGTGCGAGGTCTGCGCACCTCGCAGCTATAGAAACCATTCACTATCTCTCTTGTAGTTCGAGGTCTGCGCACCTTGCAGCTATAGAAACCATTCACTGTCTCTCTTGTAGTGCGAGGTCTGCGCACCTCGCAGCTATAGAAACCATTCACTATCTCTCTTGTAGTTCGAGGTCTGCGCACCTCGCAGCTATAGAAACCATTCACTATCTCTCTTGTAGTTCGAGGTCTGCGCACCTTGCAGCTATAGAAACCATTCACTGTCTCTCTTGTAGTTCGAGGTCTGCGCACCTCGCAGCTATAGAAACCATACACTATCTCTCTTGTAGTTCGAGGTCTGCGCACCTTGCAGCTATAGAAACCATTCACTGTCTCTCTTGTAGTGCGAGGTCTGCGCACCTCGCAGCTATAGAAACCATTCACTATCTCTCTTGTAGTTCGAGGTCTGCGCACCTTGCAGCTATAGAAATCATTCACAGCCTCTCTTGTAGTGCGAGGTCTGCGCACCTCGCAGTTATAGAAACCATTGATAGTTATAGAAACTATCTCTTGTGTAGTCCGGATTTGTGAGAGACGGGTGTCTGTTCAGAAAAACCAATGCTTAACCGTGATATCGGTCAGACATCTTCAATAATTGAGCATATCTAAAAATTAAAACCTTCTTTCCAAGTTATTCTTAAATTAATTTTTAAGCATTTAAGATGTTCGTGTACAGCATTAACTGGAAAATTCATCAATTTCATGAGGATGAAATATCCTCAGGAAATATTTCATTAAACTAAATTAGACAACAAGACAATTATTATACTTTCCTAAGAACTTCAGTTTCTTCGAACTTCTCGGTCTTAATATAAAAAAGAAAGAATGTCATGAGGAAAAGAGGAATTTTGTAATAAAATATATGACCCTAAGTGAGCGCTTTGAATTTTTATGGCCTTCTTAACTTTTCTTGGAATAAATAACGCTCCTTTATTGAAATACACAAGTTTATAACTTGCGTTTAAACATTTTTGTACTGTTAATATTTATTTTATTTTGTTTCTATCGACAAAATATTTGGTATAAATAATCCACTTATGATTTCATGGAAATTATACTAGGGAAACAGAGCTTCATGTAATTATTAGTTCCATTTGCTTTTTGTTACAAAAAATGGACTCTCTGATCTGATATTTTCATTGAATTCAGGTAACGTTAATCTATTTCATCAGAATCTCCACCCTACCACGCATGCACATAATTAAAAAAATTGTAATATTGTTGCGATGTGTAATCTTTCACAAAGGGAGTTATTGTAAGCTATAACTTATATTTGAGTCATTTTATTTCTCTCACAATGCGATTATACATTGATAGGAATCATAAATTTAATACTTTACATTAATAATTATAATACTGTTACTATCATCATTATCATCATCTTCACTATTATCGTCAGCATTACCACTTACTAATTCCATATTGATAAAATTTCCTTGTGTCAGTCTTATTCATTAGTGTTCTTGTGGTAACAAAATTATTCTTGTCTCTAGGTTCGAAATTTTCGGATTAAAACCGAAGTAAAGGCGACATATATCCATATTGTGGCTTCGTTCTTTGAGGAGTGAAATTACCGATTCCGTATAAGAGAGTTGCAACATCTACGAGAACTCTGATTTAGAGTAAGAGGGTTTCGTACAAAATTATCGGCCATGTTATGGTTAAAGTTTCCTTCTTCGCTAAGATATCTCTGCAGTCCCTGTTAGACTGATGTTTAGGGTGAGCGAAATAAAAAAAATTGCATTTCTAACAATGATACAAAAGTTCTAAAAACTTGTATAAAGAAACAGTATTGCGTAATAATGTTACAAACATGTCCATGGAGGTACAAGTACTCAGAACTATAGGGGAGAGTTGGATAGTATCGGACATCGGGTAATATCGGACAGTGATGTTTCTTTCATCTACCACCAGATGGTAGTACCTAAGTGACATGGTTACTTTTCTCTATGCGATATCTGAACACTGCTACTACCATCTGGTAATAGATTTAGGGTGAGCAAAATAAAAAAAATGCATTTCTAACAATAATACAAAAGGTCTAAAAACCTGTACAAAGAAACAGTATTGCTTAATAATGTTACAAACATGTCCATTGAGGTACAAGTACTTAGGACTATAGGAGAGAGTAGGCTAGTATCGGACATCGGGTAATATCGGACTACCATCTGGTAGTAGATGAAAGAAACATCACTGTACTACCATCTGGTGGTAGGGGAAAGAAACATCACTGTCCGATATTACCCGATGTCCGATACTACCCAACTCTCCCCTACTAATTAGAAATTAGATGTGCTACACAGACAAACTAACAGTGATATAGATATAAGATGTGCTTATCGAGCGGGACATGGAGCTTCCTTATGCATTGAAGCATAAAGCTTTCTGTGCACCCGTGATAGAATGAGTTACGTACCGTATATGCTGCGCGACTAAGCCGCCCCATAATCATCAGGCTGCAGTGCAAGCCTTCGGGTCCCTCCTCCGTACAAGAGAAAAGAAAGTCGGCCCCCACCATCCGCTATACTACGTATTTCTCTCCATCTTTGTAATTCGTGTCCCATGCCTTCGGTTATGATCTACTGTTTCTCATAGATCTTTACGATTCGTCATATCCCCTTCAGGCAGACAAGAACTTGTGGGGACTTCGGTGCCTCTTACCCAGAAATTCTGAGTTGTCTAGCACCACTGCCATCTAGTAATCTTTGGACAAATCACGAATAACAATTAGCAGCGGACAGCGGTTCTGACGTCACTCAAACACAGGATCTGCCACTCTGCTCTCTTAAGCCAAAAGGACATATCTCAAGAACATAAAACTATCGGATGAGCAATTTGTTAGATTACATAACGCATCCATTTTTTAATCATGTTCTCTCTACCTTTTTCCTAAGCATAATGGTTGTAATTAAATTAGAAAGTGACGAAAAACACTAATGAGTTATCACGTAATATCTCAAAATTTACTGTGCTAAATAAACTGAAAAAACTGAGATACGCCTTTCAGGCTTAGGACAGCAGCATATACATTTTTTAAAACGGAGATGATAATGAATGGACACTTGAAGAGAGTGTTGGTGGAATAATGAAGGATAAACGAGAAAAACTAATAGTGATAGTTAATTATTTTCAATAAGATGTATTTGCTACTATGAACAATGAAATCATTTTGTTCCTAACATGGTAATTGTAATTATATCTTCAGTTTTCCTTCAAATGATATATCCTACATTTCATTAGAAACTTTGTTCTTGTAAGATTATGATATGTCGATAATATAGACACTGTGTCACAATGTAACTTTGTTGATAGTTATAAGTTTGTAATATTTTTAGTTTAACAATATTTTTTTCATTTATTACAAGCAAATTAATTTTAATGTAATTACATTAATTATGTTCCCTATGTATGTGTAAACGAAACACAGCGGATGAGAGTTCTGGTGGATTTTTGGTCCCGAAGATATGTTATCCCTGGCAGTTTTGTAACGGTCACCAGATAATACAGATCAGCCCCTGAATGCCTTTCTCCGATTGCACCGTGACCATCTTTTTATACTAATGAGGCTGGCTATCAGGATATCCTTCGACTAGTACCGGAAACGTTGTGTGTCAAAGAGTCTCGCCATCAGGGCACATCCTCCTGATGCACGGTCGTATTTCGCAGAGAAGCAGTGATCTGGTTCACCATCTTTATCCGGAACCGCCCAAACTCGTACGCCTCCCTGTAACCATATTTTTGATGATTTGAAATATTATGAAATGAATAAAAAGTAACATGAAATAAAGTGATTTTGTGCAAATAATTTTTATTTTAAGAACATAGGAAAGTGTTTGTACAATTAATTTTTTTATTGAAGGAAACAGGAAAAGTCTATTTTTTCGAACTTGCCCATCACAAATATCGCTCCGGTCAATGGTGAGGATAGCACTAAATTAGGGAAATTGCAAGTCCACAATGTGGGTTTAGAAAAAAGAGATCATATACCGAATGCATATTCGTACTAAAACAATTAAGGGACGAAGACATGAGTTTTCTACATTTTCAACATAATTATGTACTTTTTTATTTTTTGTCTTTGGAAATATTCCTTGTATCACTAATGTATGAATTTTTTTTTTTTTTGTAAATTTACCATAGCATGATGAATAAATATTCAGAAGTACATTGAAATTGGCTACAGTATATAGTTTGGTTACACTAAAAATGTTAATTCTGGTCAAATATATAAACAAAAATTAAAACAACATTATATTAAAGTACCAATATCTCTAAAAAATTAATGAAACTACAGCTATAAAATTTGAAATTGATAGTATCTTCATTCTTTGCCAGTTTTATATAATGTAGGTGGAAAAAAATGCATTCCACAAAAAATTTTTATTGAATAACATAATTAATTTATAATTATAAAATTTCTTTATTTCATTTTTCATCTGAAATGATCTCAATAGTAGCAATTGTTAGGCATACTACAATTTCCTGCACATTATTGATATAAAGAAGTGAGCAATTCTTCCATGTGATTCATATATCCAGAGATATTGGTACTTTAATGGAACATGTTTGTTTTTATTTTTATCCATCATTAAGATTTTATTGTGATCAAACCACAGCGGAATCTCCTAAGTTCCACTGAACAGAATTGAAAGTTCAGTCCAATAAGGGTAGTGGGTGTGGCAGGTGAAATGAATACAAATTCTTATTGGTTATCCAACAACGAATACAGTACTGTACTTTCATTTCCTGCTCGCCCCGAGATTTGTGTGTGCTCTTCTAGTACCACAGTGGGTTTCAACAGTTTCGTCTCACCAACGGCAAAATTCTCAAATAGAAAAAGAAGAGTTCATTAATTTAAAATCAGTGATTAAATATAGATGTCCAAATCAATAAAATATTATGTTTTCCTTTAACAAAAGTATCACTACATGACACAGAACCAATTCCCATTCAAATGGCAAACTCATTTCTTAGTACCCTTATACGGGAGTGTCTAATTGCCCTACGTAAGCAGTCGAACTATAGGATGTCGAACTTGTTTTCTGTCAAACTTAAGAGCTTCCACTGTAGTTAACCAATTTAAGTGTACTTATGGATATTTATTCATTATTTTGTGGCAAATTTACATGCAATCTTTGATTTTTCCAGAGAAAAAAATAAAAGACATACATGTTAAAAATGTAAAACAAAAAAAAAGGAACTCACGTCTGGGCTCCCTGAATACAAAAAGGAGGGAATTCAATCTGCCAACTTTCATTCCAATCTTCGATTATGAAAAAGCTTTCGATAAGATTCTTAGGAACAAATTATGGGAAATAATGCAAGGTAAAAATACCCCATGCAATTGATCAAGGTGATTCAGAGTTTGTCAATTAAAATTTTTGTGTTTTTATACAATGACGTAAGACTAGGAAAGAAGACAGAAGAAACAAACCAGGTGTCAAACAGGGATGTCCCTTGTCTCAAGCATTATTTAGCATATACATCGACGAAGATACTAAACAGTGGAAAAATAGTTTTAAAGAAGGAATTTTATTAAATAAACATCGAATGGAAACTACCTTATTCGCAGATGACCAGCTGATTTTTGAAGAAACAGAAGACGGACTCGAAAGAGCGGCCAATAACATGAAAGAAGTAATGGAGACATTTAATTTGAAGATTTCGACAGCTAAAACAAAGTAAATTACATTTAAGGAAAAAATAGAAAACATTGTAACTGTAGTTATGAAAATAAAATAATTGAACAAGTATCTAGTTTTAATTACCTAAGCTTTAATTTGTTTTACTGTGCTGAAGAAGATTTGAATATAAAATTGAATAAAATTAGACAAGT
This sequence comes from Periplaneta americana, assembly GCF_040183065.1. Lineage (NCBI taxonomy): Eukaryota > Metazoa > Arthropoda > Insecta > Blattodea > Blattidae > Periplaneta > Periplaneta americana. The sequence goes on along the minus strand of NC_091130.1, from coordinate 34,967,113 downwards.
GAATGAGGCAATAAGATGAACATTAAGAAAACAAGGTAGTGAAAATAACGCAAATGAAATTTTACAAAGTCATGGCAGCGCCAATGGAACCTATGGAATATCGGACTTTGAATAGAACCGATAAACGGAAAATATAATCAATTACAATGAGGTTCTTCAGATTCGTAGCAGGATTTGTCCTCTTAGGTCGAAAGAAAGGTATAGACATTTGCAAGAATTAAATATATACAGTTTCAACATAAAATTTGCGGGAAAAAAAATCAATTGGTATGAACATACAGTGTGTCCCAAATTGATGTGTACACATTTTTAAACATCATTTCTCAGCAACGAGATTAGACAGGAATACAATTTTTGCGGTTTTGTATTCCTTAACCCCATACATGATCAAAATGGCTCCCTTCCGCCACAGTATACTCCCAACAACGACGCACAACAGAGCCACATACCAACTGGATTATTGCTAATGGAATATCATTACATACATGTTCAATCTGAACTCTCAGCTCCTCCAGTGTTTGTGGTTTTATGGCGTACACTGTGTCCTTTAGAGCTCCCCATAGGTAGAAATCTAGAGGGTTAAGTCCGGAGATCGAGGCGGGAACTCCGCAGCACTTCCTCTTCGTCCTATCCATCTCTGGGTCGTCCCCATTTAGTGCGTGGACAAGTCTCGGAATGAAAGGCTTCCATTCTTGAGCTCGCAAAATTATGGATTTTCTGATACCAATCTCACGAGAACATTGCCTCATTAACTTCTTTGGGGATTGTGCAAAAGCCTGCATGAATGCATCAACACACTCGTTATCGGTGGAACTTCTCTTTCTTCCGCACTGCCCTTTCAACTTATCTTGCACTGTTCTGTCGACTTCAAACTTGTCTCGGATTCTTGTGATAGTTAACCTTGTTGGTGGTGTTGTTCCAAATTCAACCCTCCAACGTTGTTGAATCTCAAAAACATTCTCCACTTTCCAGTAATATTTTAGTATCCAATTACGTTGATCGAACGATAATTGGAGCGCCATGTTTGTTTATAAATAGATGAACGTGTTTCCATGTTTTCCATTGCTTCCTGAATCATAAAACACAAAAATCGTGTTTCTATCTGATTTCTTTGCTGTGAAATAGTATTTAAAAGAGTGTATACATCAATTTGGGACATTATAATAAGAATGAATGAAGAATGTCTAACTAACATATTATTATATTGTAGTCCTATAGCACAAACAAGTGTAGGCAGACCAAAAAGAGGATTGGCAAGACACTTTCACATGAGGACGGAATAAGCCACTGGGACAAACCCCTGAGGAAGAAGAATATAAGTCCACAGCCTAACACTAAACAAGTGGAGGGATGCCTAATTTGGGACTGTACCTCCACAGACCTCATAGAAACTACAGGGTATCAAACTCTGATCTGTCTGTTGTGAAGTAAAATAATTGAATTACAGATAAAACTATTTTAATAATTTAAGGCTGGTTCACAATAAACCGGGAACGAGAACCAGAATGAAAATGAGAAGCAGAGGACGTGAATATAAAAATTTTTGATTACAATAAACCGAGAACGTAGACGACTATGCATATCGATATGCATGTCAATAACGATATGTAAAGTCGATATTACACATTATGATGTTATTTGTGTATAATTAACCAATGGCGTTCTCTCATAAGTACAAGGCAGCCAACATAAACACAGGTTAACCAACTTCGAAATTTCAACTGAAACATTTCATTAGGTACGGTACTATAAATATGCCCATGCATCTTTATTATCACAACCTATTTTAAGTCTACCATAACGTAAAATAATTACAGAAGAAACATTTGTAATAGAACAAAAACGAACACAACAGTAGTTACTGAATTGAAGCATGAATACGTAGTGTGTAATACAACCAATACAGTAATAAAATATTATTCACTTACGATCGGTGTTCAAAAATACAGCTATTGAAAGCCACGTATTCTCCTTCATTTTCTCTTATCGTAAACGTGAGGATTTTCCTCAACACTCAATATTAGAATGTCATCAAATAAAACTTGCTCCATGATGCACAGCACAGAACAAATTAATGCATAGGTTATGTCACGGTCTTCTTGCTGCAAAATATACGACGACAAAATAGCTTTTAGATGGCAATAGAATGAATCTAGTGGGCTGTGATCGGAAACGTGAACGCCAAAGTAGAAACTTGGCCAACTCTCCGTTCCCGATCCCGGGATCCGGCAAGCTTTTCGTTAATTGTGAATGCTCACATATAAATGTACACATTTTAACAATTTTACCGTTTTCGTTTTCGTTCCGATTCTCGTTTCCAGTTTATTGTGAACCAGCCTTTATTTAACAAACGTCAATGAAGTTTCAAGTCTTCGAATTTGTTTCACAGATACTGTACATATTTTGTGCTGAGTTCTTGAAAAAGAAATTGTCGCTTAAGAATAATTATCTTGCAGCCTAGTATTTGTAGAAGATGTTCGAATTGTGTTATTTTCTTTAGAAAATGCTCGAGAAAGTTTAGAGTTGTAGTAATTGGTTAGGAAACTTGAGAGTTGTTTCTTTTATAATTTCCCTAATTACGGTGAAGTTAGAGGTATGTTTGTATCTCAAAATGGAATGAAGGAAGAATTCAAAATATGAAAATTGAAGTAGAAGAAATGTCCGTTTCATTTTACACTACACGTGGTATGATCGAGTGGAGAAGAACTACTTATGACTTTCAACAAAGTTGTACCTCCTGCAAAGATTTAACTTGAGATCGTAAAGAACTTCCGAACAGTCTTCTCTTAACTTATAATTTCTCATTTTCTCCGAGGTTTCATGCATGTTAACATTTTCATGCCCAGGGATATTCGTCAAGACAGGATTTTTATTTTTCTTGACTTATATTTAACTATATCAGTGGCGTAGCTCTTCCATCTGGTAGAGTTAAGATTTGAATAAAATATAATACATGCACATAATGCTCAAATAAAAGATGCACTGGAAGGAGTGGTGAACGGAAAAAAAAGTTCGGGACAGAAGGAAATATCAGATGATAGATAGCATTAAGATGTATGGATTGTATATGGAGAGTAAGAGTATGGCGAAAAAGAGAAAAGATTGGAGAATGTTGGGTTTGCAGTGAAAGACCTGCCTATAGGCAGAAAACTACGAATGAATGCTGAAATTTTCTTCCTAGATTATATACTTCACTTTTCGATGTACAGTAGCGGCAAAAAAAAAAACCGGAACGACCTATGTAGCTGATTTCAGAACCTTGTTCACTCCAGAGCACGATAGACTGGTAACTAAGACTTTCGTGGTTGGAATCCTGCCTGGGAAGGAAACTTTTTTTGTAACTTATTCAAATTTATTCCCAATACTTTTCGATTGCTGATAAAATTCATGTTCTGGGAATAATAAATTAATTAGGGCCTAAGTAGTAAAATATCGCTGTAATAGGAAAGTATTGGAAATAAATTTGAATGAGGAACAAAAAAAAGTTTTCTTACCAGGCAGGATTCGAATCACGAAAGTCTTAGTTACCAGTCTATCGTGCTCTGGTGTGAACAAGGCTCTCAAATCAGCTACAAAGATCGTTCCGATTTTTTTTTGCCACTACTGTACAAATATTTCATTTGTATCACATGAGATCTGAATTTATTTCCAGGATTTTTTTTTCACATAATTTCTTAATTTATTTTCAGTATTCAAACGTGGAAGGTATTACTACTCCATAAATTATTTATTACTACAAGCATTAGTTTTATTTCCATATCTTATAAACTTTATAACCCTTGCCATTGCATATAAGAAACACGTCATATTTTACTTTCAGAAGGATGGTGAGAAGGACATTGATGGCAAATCCACTCTACAGTGTCAGTGACTTTAGCAATATTACGTTTTAGATACTATTTCTTTTAAACTCATGTAATTGACAAATCTGTACATTTTAACCTGATTTTATACTATTTCTTTTAAAATGTTTAACCTGTTTTTGCGATTATCTGGTGATTGTATATTTATTTTTTATTTTATTCTTACATTTATTCATATTGTAGTAGCCATGTATTACATATATATATCTACTCCGACGTTGTCTATGGCTGTAAATCGCTGAATGATATTAAATTCATCTATCTATCTATCTATCTATCTATCTATCTATCTATCTATCTATCTATCTATCTATCTATCTATCTATCTATCTATCTATCTATCTATCTATCTATCTATCTATCTATCTATCTATCTATCTATCTATCTATCTATCTATCTATCTATCTGTCTATCTGTCTGTCTGTCTGTCTGTCTGTCTGTCTGTCTGTCTGTCTGTCTGTCTGTCCGTCCGTCCGTCCGTCCGTCCGTCCGTCCGTCCGTCTCTGTCTGTCTATTTCATTTTGTTGCTGAAGCACAACATCTGACAACATTTGACTCGGTCGACGTACCCAATACGTAGTGTGAGACGTTTCACAAATGGTATAGCAGAAAATGTTCTCAATTTATCAACCTCCTTTTAAATTCGGCTTCTTAAAACTTCCATATTATTAAAACATCTCATTCTTGCCACTACTAGCTTTGTTTACGATCTCTCGTCATTGACTTTATCTGAATTTCACAACGACGTCAAAATTTTAGAACTGGCATCACTTTAATAATAATAATAATAATAATAATAATAATAATAATAATAATACTAATAATTGATTTATTTAATCTGGCACAGCTAAGGCCAGTAGGTTTTCTCTTCCGCCCAGCCAGACTCTAATTCTAATTGAATACAATTGGTTACATAGTTATTACATTAATATCTAGACCATAAAACAACATGAAAGTTAATAATGAAAGTTGGATAAGTAATGTTAGTGTGACAATAATAAACATTGGTAAGAAATAGTAATGATAATAGTAATAATATTAATAATAATAACACTAATAATAATAATAATAATAATAATGAGATAATTTATATATTTATTATGTGATATATATATATATATATATATATATATATATATATATATATATAACCATTAAACGTTGAGAAACCTGAAAAAGCTATTATTGTTAACAAGAATTGTTAGAAAAATATTTCGTTAGTCTATTCTTAAATTGGTTTGATGTCTGACAGTCCCTGACATTATTTGGTAGGGAATTCCAAAGCCGAGGAACAGCCACTGTGAAAGAAGATGAATATGAGGATGTTCGGTGGGAGGGAATGGATAATATTGAGGAGTGTTGTGATCGTGTGTCTAGGTTATGATGGGTGGATAAATTTTGGAAACGAGACGCAAGATAGACAGGAGTGGAGAAATGCAATATGTGAAAGAGAAGGGAAAGACAGTGGATTTTCCTACGATCTTCTAGACGGAGCCAGGACAACATTTCGAGGGATGGTGTTACGTGATCAGCTTTATATAAACTTGAAGAATTATCCCTTACAAGTTCTCTTTAAATTTATTTTGAATATTGTATTTAGTTAATTAAATGCATTTATATTATGAAACGTAACACATAATTTAAATAACATTTCCTGGATATTGTGTGGAAAAGAATGTTCGATTTCGCATTATAGTTCGATGGTGTTTGGGTAAATGGAAATCTCATAAAATGAGTTTTGAGATAAATGAAAATTTAACTTAAGACCCATATTGTAAATAATTTTATATGCAAATGAAATACAACAGTCCTAATCTTCCTTTGTTTTTTGCACACCCATAGAATTTAATTTCGGTATTCACCTGGGGAACAAAACTCCATTTTCACAAAAAATGACTTTCCTCCTCCTTCACTCGAACACCATGGAATTAATTCACTAGGAATTATATAATTCTTTGAAATTTATAAATGCAAACAGAGGGTAATACTTCATGAATATATTGCGCAATCGAGAGAGAATTAACGTCACGTAGACAAACACACAGACGCCCACACATCTCCAACCCAGACAGCTTGGCCTCAACAGCATGTTGAGCTGTCGCAACGGTTCGGGTCAGCGTTGCCAGTTCAATACTCTTTCGATCACAAATGACTAGTAATTACATTATGTGAAACGCCACACCGTGCTGAAGTATCAGACATCTATACCGATTGGTTTTTTAAGTCCACTTAATGGGTACTAATTCTGAAATAGTAGACGAAGCTAATCCAACTAAGGCTGACACTAATTTCATTTTAACGAAACTCTCCAGAATAATAATTTAATGTCATGCAACATATACTTAGCGATCTTAAAATATTATACTTGTATTGTTAAGGACATATGTACTTGAACGACCATAAATATTATGAGAAAATCTCTAAATTTCTAAAATTTTATAAGAAAATGAACTCTCATTTGGACAAACATTACAGGACTTATTAGAGCTTAAATATCTGATAAAAGTATAAAAAAGTTATTAATAATATTTTTGAAACCAGTTTTATCAAAGTATGAAAATAAAAACCAAACAAATTTTGCAGTTACATCATTTGGTAACCATAACATTGTTATGGTCTTTCTGATACCTTTAATATTTTTCTTGCATGTAATAAACACTTATTTATGAAAAGTAGACTACTCTCAGACATGTAGAGTTGAATCGCACTTTTTAAAAAGGAACTAAGTCAAAGTTTGTCATTTGTATTTCTTCTGATGAAATGATTAATACTTCCAAGACGCAAAGATAAACAAAGGAAGAAACTTAAACAAACCTTTCCCTGTATCTCTAACATCGAGTTGATGTTTATATTACGGCACTGGTACACTGGTATTTATTCATGAAAGTAAGTTCTTTTGCTCTCTTGAAAAATAGATCATTTTGACTCAGTTCCTTTCTAAAAAGTGCGATTCAGTTGTTATTTTAATACAATTAATGTTTTTACTTGTCCTATATAAAATATATTAAAATTTACATAATGTTTTGTGACCTAATTTTTCTATTTTCAAAGAAATGGGCATTATTGCAGTCTACCTTTTGCATAAATGCATGTTAAATCAGTGTACAAAATTTCAGAATTCTATCTCTAATGTTTGTGAAGTTATGAAATAATGTGTGAAAATTTTCAAATTTTGGAAAATTTAATTTAAAGTAAAAAGTGAATTCTAAAAAAATATTATTGGCAACCTTTTTTATACTTGTATCATATATTTAAGTTCTAATAAGCCTTGTTGTGGTACCGTGTAATTTTTGTCCAATTGTGAGTTCATTTCCTTATAAAATTTTAGAAATTTAAAGCCTGCATTTTCTGATAATATTTGTGGTCATTCACATACATATACCCTTAACAATATCAATTGTATCTAACCAGAGACAGCAGCAGAATCATTGTTACTATTACCACCAACCTTACTGCCCTTTGCATTTAAGAATCAGATATTCTACTAGTTGTTTATAGTAAATGTATCGTAAGAGGCAGTCATAAGTATCATGACTATGTGGATATGTGATCAGTATTATTCAAAGGCAAACATAGGCTAAGAAACACTCGTGGATATTTCCAGCAAGTGTGATTATCTGGATATAATGTGGTCTACATTGTTCAAGGTCACCGCTCAATAAAGCACAGGACAAATGTAAGCCAAAGAAAAATGCATAGTTCTAATAAGTCATAATTACCAAGATATATGATCAAAATAGTTCGACATACATACTAAAGTCCACACCTGTGGAGTAACGGTCAGCGCGTCTGGCTGCGAAACCAGGTGGCCCGGGTTCGATTCCCGGGGCAAGTTACCTGGTTGAGTTTTTTTCCGGGGTTTTCCCTCAACCCAATATGAGCAAATGCTGGGTAACTTTCGGTGTTGGACCCCGGACTCATTTCACCGGCATTATCACCTTCATCTCATTCAGACGCTAAATAACCGTAGATGTTGATAAAGCGTCGTAAAATAACCTAATAAAATAAATAAATACATACTAAAGTCAAACGACACTCGTGTAGTTTCAGTAAGTGTCGAAAGTGCTACCTGAATACATGATCTATTCTATTGAAAGTCATCAATCAATAAAACATAAAACAAAAGACGGTTGCATAGTTGCAATGTGTTGTGAATAACTGAATATAAATGAATATTATTAAAGATCACCTATCAATAAATCACAGGACAGATATAATCCAAACGACACATGAGTAGTTCCAATATTAGTATCGTGAATATCTGGATATATAATGAATTCTGTTCAAGGTTACCGATCAATAAAACACAGATCATACACAAGGCAAAAGACACTCGTGTAGTTCCGGTAAGATAATTAAGGATATATGATCAATATTGTTAATGATCACCGCTCTGTACAGCACAGGAAGTCAAAGGACATTCACGTAGTTCAATGAAGTATTGTGAGTACCTGAACATATAATCACTTCAATATTGTTGAAGGTCACCTTACAATATAATGCAGGACAAATACAAGCCAAAGGACACTTGCGTAGTTCCAATAAGTGTCGTGGATATCTAAATTATTATCAATATTGTTAACGGTCACAGCTCAATAAAATACAATAAATGAAAATACGCTCGCGTTGTTGCAGTATCGTGAATGTCTGAATATATGATAAAAATATTGTTCAAGGCAAGAGCTCATTAAAGCAGAGAGCAAACCAAGGCAAAGGACAGTCGCAGACACTCGTATGGTTTCAATAAGTTGTCGTAATATCAGATATATGCTCAAATTTGTTCAAGGTCACAGCTCAATGATACACAAGACAAAAAAACATAAGATTCTAGTATAATTGCAGTAATTGAATCAGTTATTTCTGAAATGGCATTATTCCATTTTTTCTAAAATCAGTTAAAGGTTATCGTATTCGTCTCACTTGAATACTCCTTTGTGTTAATAAATGGTATTACGTCATGCATTTATTAAGATGTACAGAAACTTCACAAAATTCACAGCAGTTTTTAAAAGTCCCATCTCTGCAATAAGGTCATTGTTATGGAGTTCTGATTGCTCTTGTAATCTTGGAATAAAGCCCTTTTAAAAACATTGATTCATTGACGTAATTACTTAGACATGTCGAAAATTGTTCAAAATCACAGTTCAATGAAGAACATGACAAACAAAAGCCAAAGAACACTCGTAGACACTCGCATAGTTCCAATAATTTGTCGTAATTGCCGAGTTATACAGTATGTTCAAGGTCACAGCTCAATAAAGCACAGCACAAACAAAAAAATATATATATTTTCCACAATTTCAATAATTGTCGTAATTGCCGAAATATACGCTCAAAATTGTTCAAAGTCACAGTTCAATAAAGCATAAGAAAAACACAAGCCATTAATTTGTTGTAATTATCGAGATATAGTACAAGATCACAACTCAATAAAGCACAGAACAAACATAAATGTCAAAGGATTTTCCCATAGTTTCAATAATTGTTGTAATTGCCGATATATATGCTCAAAATTGTTTAAGGTCAGAATTAGATGAAGCACAGGACAAAAAAAAATCCAAAAGATTCTCCCATAGTTTCAATAATAATTATTGACGTAATTGCCAATATATATGCTTAAAATTATCCAAGGTCAAAGTTCAATAAAGCACAGGACAAACAAAGAAGTCAAAGGTTTCTTCCATAGTTTCAATAATTGTCGTAATTGCCGATATATATACTCAAAATTGTTCAAGGTCACAGTTCAATAAAGAGCAGGACAAATAAAAAATGTCAAAGGATTGAGCCATAGTTCCAATAATTGTCGTAATTGGCGATATATGCTAAAAATATTCAAGATCACACTTCAATAAAGCACGGGACAAACAAAGAAGTCAAAGGATTATTCCATAGTTTCAATAATTGTCGTAATTGCCGATATATATACTTAAAATTGTTCAAGGTCACAGTTCAATAAAGAGCAGGACAAATAAAAAATGTCAAAGGATTGAGCCATAGTTCCAATAATTGTCGTAATTGGCGATATATGCTAAAAATGTTCAAGGTCACACTTCAATAAAGCACGGGACAAAGAAAAAACCAAAGGATTCTAGCACAGCTTCAATAATTGTCGTAATTGCCGATATATATGCTCAAAATTGTTCAGGGCACAGTTCAATAAAGCACAAGACAAAGAAAAAAACCAAAGGATTCTAGCACAGCTTCAATAATTGTCATAATTGCCGATATATATGCTCAAAATTGTTCAGGGCACAGTTCAATAAAGCGCAGGACAAAGGAAAAAACCAAAGGATTCTAGCACAGCTTCAATAATTGTCATAATTGCCGATATATGCTCAAAATTGTTCAGGGCACAGTTCAATAAAGCACAAGACAAAGAAAAAAACCAAAGGATTCTAGCACAGCTTCAATAATTGTCATAATTGCCGATATATATGCTCAAAATTGTTCAGGGCACAGTTCAATAAAGCGCAGGACAAAGAAAAAAACCAAAGGATTCTAGCACAGCTTCAATAACTGTCATAATTGCCGATATATATGCTCAAAATTGTTCAGGGCACAGTTCAATAAAGCACAGGACAAAGGAAAAAACCAAAGGATTCTAGCACAGCTTCAATAATTGTCATAATTGCCGATATACAGTATACGCTCAAAATTGTTCAGGGCACAGTTCAATAAAGCACAGGATAAAGAAAAAAACCAAAGGATTCTAGCACAGCTTCAATAATTGTCATAATTGCCGATATATATGCTCAAAATTGTTCAGGGCACAGTTCAATAAAGCACAGGACAAAGAAAAAAACCAAAGGATTCTAGCACAGCTTCAATAAGTGTCATAATTGCCGATATATATGCTCAAAATTGTTCAGGGCACAGTTCAATAAAGCACTGGACAAAGGAAAAAACCAGAGGATTCTAGCACAGCTTCAATAATTGTTATAATTGCCGATATATATGCTCAAAATTGTTCAGGGCACAGTTCAATAAAGCACAGGACAAAGAAAAAAACCAAAGGATTCTAGCACAGCTTCAATAAGTGTCATAATTGCCGATATATATGCTCAAAATTCTTCAGGGCACAGTTCAATAAAGCACTGGACAAAGGAAAAAACCAGAGGATTCTAGCACAGCTTCAATAATTGTTATAATTGCCGATATATATGCTCAAAATTGTTCAGGGCACAGTTCAATAAAGCACAGGACAAAGAAAAAAACCAAAGGATTCTAGCACAGCTTCAATAAGTGTCATAATTGCCGATATATATGCTCAAAATTGTTCAGGGCACAGTTCAATAAAGCACAGGAGAAACACAAACCAATATTTGTCCTAATTATCAAGATTTAGGATCAAAATCGTACAAGATCACAGTATAATCAAATATAGGACAGCCATAAGGTAGGGTCACACGTATACTTCCAACACGTATTGTGACTACCTAAATATATTATGACCTATATTGTCAAAATCACCATTAAATTAAACATAGTACAATGACAAGCTAATAACATCGATCAACAATGGATCAGTTGTACTTAATCGTGATATGTGCCAATATTAATTCATAATGACCATATGTTAAACGCTTGATAAGAGAGGGTATTGAAGAACTCTTTTTGTTTTTATTATAATAATTGTCACTTAAACGTAATTTAAACAGAAAAATAGAATTTGTTTCTTAAACGCCGTTTATAACCTTGTTGTATGAATCATTGCGCAGAAAGTTGCTTCGAAATATATTATCAAAAAATACACATCTTCTGTTTTTACTGCTGGTTTCAAATATACACCTGGGATAATTTATTATATGATATCTTAGATACAACAATATGAGATGTAATTTCAAATGCTAATTCTATTCACGTATGAATATGATAGTGTCACGAAATAAACAGGTTTGACTATCAAATATTGCAAGATTGCATGCATAAAATGAATTCAGAGATACATTTAAGAGATAAATTGATTTATGTTGTTAGTGTGTGTGATTATTTATGTGTTGCTAATTTGAAGATGTTGAATATTTTTCACAATTCTTCTCACGTATTGTGGACCAATGATAATGGATCTTGTATTTAAATTCGGACTAGCCACTCGCAGTGTTGCCATACCTACTGATTTAGCAGGAGATTTGCTGTTTTTTCCATAGAATCTACTGCTCTACTGATTTTTATGTCTAAAGTCCAAATTTCTCCTGCCTTTTTGGCATGCTGCAGTGACCTAGTTCTATGCCCGGATTTTCAACTCATTACTTTAGTACACATAGGCCTATATTATGTCATCATGTCTTATTTTTGCATCTTATACACAAGTCAATGCTTTCATTTGTCTCCCTGCTCATATTGCTCGCCACAATGATGCTTACAAGAAGCAGGGAGACGGCTCTCGCCTGGAGTCCAGCGGCGGAGTATGATATCAGCACACAGCAGATAAAGGCCATGTTTTATACACGTGGCTCAGAGTTATGGGTCTCTCCAATCCACTCGATAGCCTAAACATAATTACAGATCGATAGAGAACGAATGTTTGAAACCTTACCACGAAAGGATGCAAACCCTCTTCCTCACTCACACACACACACACACACACACACACACACACACACACACACACACACACACACAAGTAGAGTTGGGCAACACGATTCTTTTTCAGAAGTCGATTCCAACGATTCAATCACACATTACGAATCGATTCTAACGATTCGTTCACGATTCTTCTCAGTCTGCGATTCCAACTATTCTTTTGAATCGTCAACGAGTTCACGATTCTTCCCAGTCTGCGATTCCAACTATTCTTTTGAATCGTCGCAAGACACTTTCCTTTGGAAACCACGCGTAGAACAAAAACGTTCTACATCTCTCTCATAGATGGCATAAGAGGCGAGACGTTGGATTGTCTCTTTCTCATTGGCTGGAACCATTCAGTATGAACTCCATTAGTCTACAAAATTACCCAAGATAATGTCTCTAAATTATAATTTATCAACTGAACCTTATTATGAAGTACATTTTTTGCATTACATCTCTATTTAACTATGCAAATTTCAGGTTTGTGTTCATTATTTTCCATACTTAACAAATGCAGTACATATTTTGATTTCACTCTCGCTCGGAAGCATTCGACACGGTTCGGAAATGTCCGTTGACAGGTTACATCAAACAACGAATAGAATCTTGGGTTACGATACCATGCCGATTCCTTCATATTCTTTTGAATGACGATTCGTTATGATTCGTTTGAACGACGATTCGTTACGATTCTTTTGAACGACGATTCGTTGATACCACGAATCGATTCTTACGATTCTTTATTATTAGTCGTTCGAATGAACGATTCGTTCACGAATCGACCCAACTCTACACACAAGTATATAATCTTCATGCAACGTAAGCATGTGATAACTGTCGTCAATTTGCAAAAGGAGACATTTCGGAAATAAAGTGTTGGAAAATCGCAAAACTATAAGTTAAATTAAAATGTTCATAATTTTTTTTTCTAATTAGATCACTATGGATACATACATTCAGGATCCATGAACATTTTAATATTTTAAGTTTATGATTTTTTGTAGCGATTTTCCAACACTTTGTTATTTTGGACGTATCCCCTTTTGCAAATCGACGACAGAATTAAGTTATTTCATTATTGTTTTGAGGACTCGGGGAACAGAGGAGGAACGAAACTTATTCAGTATAGTGAAGTTTGTTTCTGATTGTGTGCACGTGAAACAGTGAGAGAGTGAAGTATAGGTAATGCGCATTTTAGTGTTACATATCCTGCACAGTGATCTTTTAAAATGAGTGAAAGTGTCCCAGAAAGAAAGAAAAAAAGTAAATACTCCCAGAATATTATAAAGTATAGTGGGAAAATGGTGAACAGTTTAAAGGATAGTTATGTAAAAGCAAGAAAGGGGATAATTTTTCTTCTGTTATAGTCGCAGCTAATGCAGTACTGTATTTAATATCACCTTTAAAATAAATCTTTCGTGAATACATGAAAAATTCCAATTTCTTTGCGAAACATTGTCAATAAGATATTACTGTGTAAAAACAAATTGCATGACTTTGAAACGTACGCTGAGTAGAGATAACAGTAATTATATTTAGCAAAATTGTTCCATTTAGTTGGTTAGGGAAGTGTTATATAGTAATAAAACAGTATCATCTGTTGGGATCCCTATAGTTGTTGGGATCCCTATAGTTGTTGGGATCCCTATAGAATATATCAGACAAATTCCTTAGAAAGAATCCAGTATAGGGCAGCTAAATTTGTTAAAAGTAAAAGAGAAGATGGAAACGATACGATAAAAGAACTTAAATGGGAAACTTTGGAAAACAGACGTAGGAAAACTAGACTAACACCACTGTATAGAGCACATCTAGGTCAGAAAGCATGGGTAGACATAACGGCTCGGTTAGAAAAGCCAACGTACTATGGTAGGAACGATCATGATTTTAAAATCAAATGCAGGAAACAGAAAACCGATGTAGGTAAATTCTCATTTTTAAATAGAACTATAAATGATTGGAATGACCTACCTGCAGCGGTCTTTGAGGGTTGTCCTTCCTTAAGGACATTCAAGAATAATTTAAAAAGTTGTGTATAAAGTGCAAATTAAAATTAAGGCGACATTTAACATTTAATTTTTTAAGGTGACATGTATTTATTTAGCCTGACGAGTTACTTCCTTGGTTTGAATTGTAAATTATTTAAAAGTAGCGTGTAAGAGGGTCTTAGACTAGAAATGTTTAGTTTAAATGTAGTTCTGTTTATAAGTACAGTATGCATAAGGGTGTAATTATTTCATTTATTTGAACTGTTGTATCAGTGAAGCGAGGTGAGTCAGTGAAGTTATGGTTTTACAGTGCAGTGAATAGTTCCGATCAGTGATAATTTATAGCGTCAATGAAATGTGTTCTATAGTATCAGTGAAATGTGTGCTAAAGTGTCAGTGAAATGCGTCATAGTGCCACCACAGTGAGTGAGATGAGAGTAAAGTGAAAGACTATTGAAACTTATGTAGGGCTTATACATAATAATGTAGGTTGTAATGTAAAATTAGGTATTTTATTTATGTTTTATTATTATTGTGTTAAATTATATTGTGTATTCTTTTTGTATTGTGTATAAAATTGTAGGCCTATTGTGTATTGTATAATTGTATTGTGTATTGTAAATTTATTGTGTATTGTTTATATTGTGTATACCACTGCCACCGGGTGCATGCCCACTTGCAGTGTAAATAAATACATACATACATACATCTTTCTTACAGTACACTGTTTTGTAATTAATATTATAATACAAAGAGGAAATTCATGTTTAATTAATCTACTGTAATCTCCTGTTTTTTTTTTCGATGATTTTCTCCTGATTTTCTTGAGTAGGTCGTGGCAACACTGCTAGCCAGTCGTGTCGTGTTATACATAATTATTAGTTCAATATTAAAGATAAACATTAAGTTTAGTAATGATACAAATTAAAATATCGTATTTTATTTGGATTGGTGTAATTTTTATTTTTCTACGCGACTCAAATTCAAGTGTCGGTTAACTGAAACTCATAGTTGCTTCTATTCCGGACTGAAGGACACACACTGTGATTATTCGATGGGTTGTCCCTATAGTTCTTAATTTCCACGCGCCAACGCTGTGTTGCAGACTTCCTTTCGGTCATAATTTCGCCAGATAAATGTTCCAGATAAAGAAAGCCTCCCATTAACTTCAACGGATGACCATCATTTAAGACCGGCAAAGTTATAAATGCTCGTTCATGCGTGAAATGGCATTAATTTGTCGCATCCTTAAAAGGAGATGAGCTTCATCACTTAAGCCATTATTCACAGACTATCGCGTGAGCACATTTCGCTAATGTGACTGAATATTCCCGTGGATATTACATTTCTAAGGCTATTGTGGACTTTGAATTGAATTCAGTTCTGCATGTGTGGTTGGATACATGGACGGATGGATGTATAAGAGAATATACTCAGATATGAGAAAACACATGGACAGATTGAGGGATGTACCAAATAATGACTGCATGGAAAGACGTAACGATGGTTCCACGATAAATCGATTGATGATATACACATGGAATAAAGGGTGATTCTCGAGGATTTACCGTCACTTACGGAGCTTATTTTCGAAGACATTCTAAGCAAAAAATGTCATATAAACATTTGTCCTAATTTCAATATTTTCAGAGTTACACTAATTTGAAGTTCTTAGTAAAATACCCTTTTTCTTCAGACAAGCTAACCACTACACCAAGGAGGCATTAGACCTACATCTAAATTTTATTGTAGGAATGTAGGAACATTCAACGTTTCGAGACTACGAATCGATTATCAGGAAAGACAGAGAATGACTAACATAAGAGAGATTTCAGTCTTGGCGAATAGCTTTTTACAACTCCCCAACAGAGATAGTTCTTTTTTGTTGCGTTTTCTAAAGATAAATCCGTTATACAGGGTGATTCACGAGGATTTACAGTCACTTACGGAACTTATTTCCGAAGACATTCTGAGCAAAACTGTCATATAAACTTTTGTCCTAATCTCAATATTTTGAAAATTACATTAATTGTTAGTAAAATGCTTTTTTTTTCTTTAGTTTTAAGGGCAAAAACATATTACAAATAGAGAATGGACTATTCAGAAGTGTCCTTTCCTTAATTGGCTAGTGTTCTGAGGCTAAAAATGTATTATTAATTGCTTTGTACAGATTCTGTTTTTTTTTTTTTTCAAATTTTAACTGAAAATGACATAATTCCTGCGCACTTGTCCCAAAAATTGTTACTAATCATACCACTTTAGGAACTTGATTCTTTACAGTTTTATTATGCATCCTAATGTACAGTCTTAAAGAATTTACAAGAGTGGCGTGATTTGTAACAATTGTTGTGATAAGTGCGTAAGAAAAAAAAATTTTGTAGTAAAATCGAAAAAAAAATTCTGTACGAGGCAACTATGGAATTCACAACTTTTTTTTAGCTTCAGAATACTAGTTAATTAAAGAAATGAATAGTTCATTCTTTATCTGTAATATTTTCTTATCCTTAAAATTAAAGAATAATGATATTTTAATGATATATGGTAACAATTTTATATATGCAGTACAATAGTGTACAAATGGAGTTAAGTTCCCTAGGTGAATACACAAGTTAAATTCTACAAGTCAATATGCAAAAAACAAATAATGCTAGCATTTGATGTGATTTATTTGTGTAGGAAATTATTTCCAATTAGGATCTTAAGTTTAATTTATCTCAAAACTCATTTTCATGACATCTCCCTTTACCCAACATCATCGAATCATTTCAGTCATTCATAGTGTTCTGCCCAAGCACAGGTCTTTCACTCACTGCAAACCCAGCTTTCTTCAGTTTTTCCTATTGTTAGCCTTTCACTTTGTCTCCGCATCCGATCCATATATCTTAATGTCGTTTATCACCTGATATCTTCTTCTACCTCGAACTCTTCTCCCGTTCACCATTCCTTTCAGGGTATCCTTCAGTAGGCAGTTTCTTCTCAGCCATTGACCCAGCCAATTCCTTTTTCTCTTCCTGATCAGTTTCAGTATTATCTCTTTCTTACCCACTCTTTCCAACACAGCTTCATTTCTTATTCTGTCTGTCCACTTCACACGTTCCATTCTTCTCCATATTCACATTTCAAATGCTTCTAGTCGCTTCTCTTCACTTCGTCGTAATGTCCATGTTTCTGCTCCGTACAGGGCCACACTCCACACAAAGCACTTCATTAGTCTCTTCGTTAGTTCTTTTTCCATAGATTCACAAGAGATTCCCCTTTTTCTGTTAAAAGCTTCCTTTGTCATTGCTATCCTCCTTTTGACTTCCTGGCAGCAGCTCATGTTACTGCTTATAGTACACCCCAAGTATTTGAAGCTGTCCACTTGCTCTACTGCCTCATTTAGAATTCGCAAGTTTACTTTCTTTATTTTTCTTCCTATGACCAAGGTCTTCGTCTTATTTATATATATCTTCATTCCTACTGCTCACAGCTGTCATTTAGCTCCAGTAACATATCCCTTAATATCATTTCCTCTTCTGCTAACAACGCCATATCGTCAGCAAATCTTATGCACTTTATTCTTCTTTCCCCTACTATCACCCCTCTCATATTCTGAAAACGGTTCGTTACCAAAGTATCCATTTAGGCTACTGTAGATATTGACCAGGGTGGGTGATAAACGTACTTCTCTTGCTATTTCACTTCGTTCTGACATTTCTTCTCCTGTCCTGACCATCGATTACATTTTATTAATTCGTTTATTATTAAAACAATTTTATTGATGAAATAAAAATAAAATGTAATGATGCTTTTAGCAAAAACTTAACTTTTTATGTCTCTAAAATGTTCATGTTCTCTCAATTTTACTTCTGCTCACTCTTGAATGTGAACGAAGGTGGACGATATGCAAGCGTTTCGTTAAAAATTATGCCTACCTCTTACTTAGGATCAAAAGTGCAGAAGAATCTCTGTGCATATGCAAAGAGAATCAGACTGTTGAACATTTGATTTTTCACTGACCAGTGTTCGAAAGGAAAAGACACTTTTTAAGATATCATATCTCGGACTGCAATTTAAATTACTGCACACCCCTTTACCATTTTCTTAGGAAAAAATGTTGTTACAAACAATTCACAGAGTTTGTACACCACATCCACGCAAGACTGTAGCTATTAATTGTATGTAAATTAATGTTGATATAAAATCCTAATGCGCTATCTAAAACAAGGTGTCTCTCTTTGGGACATAATAATAGTAATAACAACAATAACTATGCTTGTATTATAGATTTTACTATTGTTCAGTATTTGATGACAGGTATATAGTTTGTAACCATAAGTAATTTTCTTTTTATTTTTTTTACTATCGCAAACCAACTAAATAATATGTGTTTTATTTGTAACTAAGCCAATTCTGTGCATTATCTCATTACTATTGCTTAAAATTATGTGTAAAATCACAAATTAATGTAATAATCTTGCAATTTCTCTACACCTATGATTATAATTTCTAATTTTATTTCACTTTGTTTTAACTGAAAGTAATTATTGCATAACGTATTTAGTATTGTTTACTGTCTCTTAATTAGTGTATTTATATTGTAACTATGACTCAGACCTACTATTAATTCTTTAAAATTGTGTATTATCACTACATAATGTATTTCACATGTAACAAACTATAACCCTAATATACCAAAGGTAAAATAGGGTTTCAATATTTGGATAACAATAATAATAATAATAATAATACCTCTTATTGTGTACGTCTTTATATTTTATGTTATGTTATGTTATGTTATGTTATGTTATGTTATGTTATGTTATGTTATGTTATGTTATGTTATGTTATGTTATGTTATGTTATGTTATGTTATATTATATTATATTATATTATATTATATTATATTATATTATATTATATTATATTATATTATATTATATTATATACTTTTTATTACTTTGTTTATATTTTCCGAATATACAAAATAAACTTTAATTCAATTTTGAAATTAAATTAAACAATTGAGTAAGGGACAAACTAGAAATTAGCAACAAAACTAAAGGATGCGAAACACTCTCTACAGCTCTACACGAAATAAAATATTTCTTCCAACGATTTAGATTCTGGAAAAGTCCCCATAACACTTATAGCGTTCCCTCGTTGAATGGCAATACTAATTCTTTGGCGGAGGAAAGCCGTAGTGCGACAGTCACCGTTAAGTGCTGATAAATACTTGCCGATATCAGAAGTTAACAACTTCGCCTCGGAACACCATGGGTCCATAGATTCTACGGCGAAAACGACAAAATTATATCTATCCAGAAGATCAAGATACTTATTGCGTTTAATTGTGACAGCAGATGCAGCGGCTGACCCAGCGAGTTTGGAAGTTTTGGGCAAATAAGAAGAAGCGAAGGTGTTATAACAAGTAGCATCCCATAAAAGTGATTTACCTTTGGACCATGGTGTTAAAGTTAAGCCATCTGGACGTTTGTCATCGGAATGATTTATGCCATTGGGTTCTAGAATGGTATTATATTAGCCTATGTTATGTTATGTTATGTTATGTTATGTTATGTTATGTTATGTTATGTTATGTTATGTTATGTTATGTTATGTTATGTTATGTTATGTTATGTTATGTTATGTTATGTTATGTTATGTTATGTTATCTTATGTTATGTTATATTATATTATATTATATTATATTATATTATATTATATTATATTATATTATATTATATTATATTATATACAGCACTGCTTAGTAGAGAAAATATGAGTTACTAAAATAAATTACAAGTTACAGGAAGGTTGTCCATAGGAAGGTATTCAGTTGTTGAATTATGAGGTGTGCATACAAAATCCGTGAAGTAATAGATACCAGAATTTAAGATCTATGATATATGAATATCTTCGGTACATTAAACATTGTAATGACAAGTTAATAATAAAATATACATCTGACAGACCGAACTGCAAATTCAACCTTTTCAATATGTACAATGGACCCATAAATAATATATACGACTTCTCCATAAGGGATTACATTGTAGACACGCCCGAAATGTATTATCTTTCTTTAATTAATCTATCATTATTCAGTGGGGATTGGCCATTTGTGTTCGTGTCACGAAGCAAGCGCTTCTACACGAGAGTTTTGTGCGACGAGAATACTCTATAAATAATTCCGAGGAATACCCGGACCTGGAGCAGGATATTTCCCAAAATTACACATAAAACAAATTAACAATTTTTTTCTTCACGGTTCCACTCTACAGTCAGATGTCGTACCTTGTGAAATATTGTGTAGCAATTAAATTACATAACTGTAGGAACTCGTGTTGCAGCTATAGTCGACACCGGTTAAACTATATAAGAAACATTCGTCTTTTATATATCAAAGACTGTCCGCGTAAATATTCATATATACAGGATGTTTCATAACAAGTAAGAGCATTTTCTCGTGTCGTATATTGGGACAGCATTTAAAATGTGAGTATGGAGAAAAATGGAGCGCGGAAATGGACAGACAGATTAAGAAATGAAGTTGTATTGGAAAGAATGGGTGAAGAGTGTATGAAATGGATTTAATTGTATGTATGTATGTAGTCTACCAATTACATAAGATCAAGACCCGCTTCTTTTAGAGTCTCAAATAATATTTCATTAACACATTTCTCTCATATTATCACCCCACCAACTTGTGCGAAAGGCTTGTTATTTCTTCTTCATATAAACCCCGGCCAAAAGTGCTCTCTGGCAGTCATGATGGAGAACTACGGCATTATGGAGAAATACTGACAATATAATTTAATTGATCAAATTCCAGCAGAATTAATACAAGAGGGTGGAAGGGCATTATCTAGCGAAATTTATAAACTTGTACTTGCAATTTGGGAAAAGGAAATTGTACCAGAACAATGGAAGGTGTCCATAATCGTAGCTATTTTTAAGAAAGGGGACAAGACTAACTGTAGTAACTTTCGAGGAATATCACTTTTGTTGACGTCGTACAAAATTTTGTCGAATATCCTTTTGAGAAGATTAACTCCATATGTAGATGAAATTATTGGGGATCATCAGTGTGGTTTTAGGCGTAATAGATCGACTATTGATCAGATATATTGTATTCGACAGATATTGGAGAAAAAATGGGAGTATAAGGGTATAGTACATCAGTTATTCATAGATTTAAAAAAGGCGTATGACTCGGTTAAGAGAGAAGTTTTATATAATATTCTTATT
This sequence comes from Periplaneta americana, assembly GCF_040183065.1. Taxonomy (NCBI): domain Eukaryota; kingdom Metazoa; phylum Arthropoda; class Insecta; order Blattodea; family Blattidae; genus Periplaneta; species Periplaneta americana. Next base: position 34,945,463 of record NC_091130.1, on the reverse strand, counting down.
GAATTTGGTATTCCCAAGAAACTAGTTCGATTAATTAAAATGTATCTTAGTGAAACTTACAGCAGAGTCCGTATAGGCCATTTTCTATCTGATGCTTTTCCAATTCACTGCGGGCTAAGGCAGGGAGATGCACTATCACCTTTACTTTTTAACTTCGCTCTAGAATATGCCATTAGGAAGGATCAGGATAATAGACAGGGTTTGGAGTTGAATAGGTTACATCAGCTTCTTGTCTATGCGGATGACGTGAATATGCTAGAGAAAATCCACAAACGATTAGGGAAAACGTGGAAATTCTAGTTGAAGCAAGTAAAGCGATAGGGTTGGAAGTAAATCCCGAAAAGACTAAGTATATGATTATGTCTCGTGACCAGAATATTATACGAAATGGAACTACAACAATTGGAGATTTATCTTTCGAAGAGGTGGAAAAATTCAAATATCTTGGAGCAACAGTAACAAATATAAATGACACTCGGGAGGAAATTAAACGCAGAATAAATATGGGAAATGCCTGTTATTATTCGGTTGAGAAGCCTTTGTCATCTAGTCTTCTGTCAAAAAATCTGAAAGTTAGAATTTATAAAACAGTTATATTACCGGTTGTTCTGTATGGTTGTGAAACTTGGACTCTCACTTTGAGAGAGGAACATAGGTTAAGGGTGTTTGAGAATAAGGTTCTTAGGAAAATATTTGGGGCTAAGAGGGATGAAGTTACAGGAGAATGGAGAAAGTTACACAACGCAGAGCTGCACGCATTGTATTCTTCACCTGACATAATTAGGAACATAAAATCCAGACGTTTGAGATGGGCAGGACATGTAGCACGTATGGGCGAATCCAGAAATGCATATAGAGTGTTAGTTGGGAGGCCGGAGGGAAAAAGACCTTTAGGGAGGCCGAGACGTAGGTGGAAGATAATATTCAAATGGATTTGAGGGAGGTGGGATATGATGATAGAGAATGGATTAATCTTGCTCAGGATAGGGACCAATGGCGGGCTTATGTGAGGGCGGCAATGAACATCCGGGTTCCTTAAAAGCCGGTAAGTAATTAAGTAAGTAAGTAATAATTTAATGGCAATAAATGGAGGAACAGTAGACTTTTAGCAGAAGAAAGGATAAAACCTGCCCAACACTACTTTTTGCCTGGTTCGGTGTTCGGTTTTTCCGAGATTCTTTTCAACTATAATGGAAATATCAGGTAATCGAATGGCGAAATACTATCTCCATTGACGCTAAATAACTTAGTAGCGTTATTAAATAACCGACTTAAAAAAAACAAACCAAGTTAAGTTAAAAAGCTTAAATTTATGTATAGAGTTTATGTATATTATTTATTTATTTTGTTTGATTATTTTATTTAGTATTTAATGTATTTTGTTGGGGTGATGGGAAGAACTAATAAACTCTTTATATTTTTATTTATAAGTAGTTGATTTATTTTTGTTGATTATAAGATTAAATTACCTTAGGGCAAAATCTAGATATAAATGAATAATAAAATTACCTTACCACATGTGTTGGGAGTTGCGCACAGGAAAAAGTACACAGAATAAAACGTCACAACACCTTACGTTCTATGATCGCAGATGCAGTTCGATCCAAAAATCTAGACGTTCACGAGGAAGTTCATTGTATTGCTGATGGTGGGAGCAATCGTAGGATCGATATCATAGCTATAAATAGGAATAAACAGACAGCCGAAATAATTGATCTTACGATCAGATTTGAAATCTCAGCCACTCAACCATCTGAAGTGAATGAAGAGAAAAAGAAAATCTACGAGCCCACGATTCAGTACCTATCAGCGAAATATCACATTAAGAAAATCACAGTTACCGGTCTCTTCTTCGGAGCGAGAGGCACCATTCCGAAAACCTTCAAAAGTTAAGGGAAATATACAACGTGAAAAGAGATCTTCAAGATGCCATCGTCACCACCATAATAAAATTTTCTGTAGCGATATTTCACCAGCATCTTTATGTTGTACACTCAATTTAAATTGTACTAGATTTTATTTTTTTTCTTATGTCTTAATCTCTTTTGTTTGAAACCTGCTTGTATAATTTTTCATTTTAAATTTTATTGTGAGATATTTTGTGTCGCAAAGCAAACTCAAAATATTGGGTCAGACTATTAAATTAAATTAATAGGCCTGCACTTCAAATTGCCTGGATTTGAACCATTGCCGATAAAGAAAGTTGCAGTTCAAGGCATCCGGATAGTGATGAATGTTACTTATTAAAATGTAGGAGACAGATCTGTTACATTATCTTGACCAATTTAAATATCATTATCTGTAGCTCTAACTTTCATCTATGTAACGTAAGCAGAACTTCCATAAAGAGAGAAAGAAAGGATTTTAACATGAGTCTTATTTAAAATAAGGGAACAGAATTACGGTTATTAAGGAAGACGCTGAACGGCTTGTCAAGAAAACTACGGAGCCACCTGTAAGAGAAGAAAGTGGTACTTGTCACAATATGTCACCCATGTCTTCTGTTACATACGCACCGCCCCTGTAAACTCTCTTTTCCTTCTTCTCTAGTTTCGTTTCACCACTTCATTTATTTTCCTCTACTCCTCGTCTACCTCCTCCCCCACGTCACTCCCTCCCCCGTTTCTCTATGTGTACACCAACTACCAACTCCTTTGTTTGTTAGCTCAGTCTCAAGAAGGAAGTTACTTCAACTTTTTTAATCAGACCGAAAGTTAATTATGGCTGCAAAAAAGGAACCTGAGCTCACTTGGCTTCAAGTTTTACCTCCTCCTATTTTTCTCCCTCTCTTCCCCACACCACCGCCTCCCATCCCTCATTTCTGCGGTGATACACTGTGACTATAAAATCTAACATAAATCTTCATGTATCCTGCGAAACTGAAGTACATGCTATATTTATTGGAAAATACCATGCTCAAGGTGTCTAATAATGAAAGAAATCATACTTAAAATATAAATCATATAACAAAAAAGAAGAAACAAGCTTATTTATTAACAACTAGCCGTACCCGTGCGCTCCGCTGCACCCGTTAGAAATAAATATAAAGTAATTACATAATTAAAATAGGACGTTTGATCCAGGGAACATTCGTGTTTGATAGAAGGATAAATCGTTTAATATGTTACTTAATTTAAATTGCATCCAAATAATTAAAATGCGATCATTTTTGGTCCAGAGGCACTCATTTGGTGCAATGAGAATTCCTTTAACCTGTTTCTTAATTTTTATTACATGCAACCATAGTTTAATGAAGATTGACATCATTTAGATTTAATGTGTATATTTTATTTTACTTGTTATAGGTTTCCATTGAATTATGGTAATAACTTAATTTTAACCCTTGTTTTCTACGTATTCAGTAAATGGCGCTTGGCCCACTATGGTTGTGAACCCTTCAAATAACTTATATTATATTATATTATATTATATTATATTATATTATATTATATTATATTATATTATATTATATTATATTATATTATATTATATTATATTATATTATATTATATCAGAAGTTACTGTAATAACATTATAGCATTATGTCCATCTAGAGAAACAACACTTTCCAATGGTGAAATAATAATTAATTATACAAATCGGTTAATTTAGCTTCCGATATTACTTCATACAAACACAGAAACATTCTCTGTAGACTATCTTTCATAGCTTTCGATTGTTGCTGTCCAAGGCCCCTTATAGACGAAGTCATTTGTTTTTTAATTCATTACACGGCCTTAGATGGCAGTCATTTTAATTTTAAAACTCATTTATCTCATTAAATATCAGTCGTATTGAAATTTTTAATGAAATAAAACTTATCAAAAATTATTGTTAAAGAAACTTTCGTTATGTAACATTTTTCACAAAAATCAATAATAAGCGAGATATTTCGATTTATTTAATTCAGACCCCCTTATAACCCTCCTTTTAAATAATGTATTTTGAATACCATATAGCCTAAAATCTAAGTTACAACGAACTTAATTTATATTCCAATTTTCATCGAAATCCGTTCAGCCTTTATCGCGTGAAAAGGTAACATACATACAGACAGACAGACATACAAACAAAAATTTCAAAAAAGCGATTTTCGGTTTCAGGGTGGTTAATTATATATGTTAGCACCAATTATTTTTGGAAAATCGAAAATTACCAGAAAAATTTCTGCTACAGATTTATTATTAGTATAGATAAATGAAGGTGCTCCATTTTGGAGATGCAATACATGAAAAGCGCAATAATCAAAATACTTCAAATTTAGTAATAATTTCCACTGAAGAATAAGTTGAAGTTAAAAATGCATACATCCAATTCTCCTTTTAATAATTATTGTAACCGTCCTATTCTAAATTAATCCCTTCAAATTAAGTATTTCGGAATAATAATCGACCAACACTTACCTTGGAATAAACATGTTCTTTCCCTTTGCATTACATTAAGAAAAATTATTGACTATTTTGTTTTCCTACGGAATTATTTGACTATCTATATTTTACGGCTGATTTACCTCGCATTAGTATAAGCTGTATTAAAATATGGGGTCGACCTGGTTGGCAAGTTGGTATAGCGCTGGCCTTCTATGCCCAAGGTTGCGGGTTCGATGCCGGGTCAGGTCGATGGCATTTAAGTGTGCTTAAATGCGACAGGCTCATGTCAGTAGATTTACTGGCATGTAAAAGAACTCCTGCGGGACAAAATTCCGGCACATCCGGCGACGCAGTTGCGAGCGTCGTTAAATAAAACATAACATTTAACATTAAAATATGGTACTATAGGATGGGGTTGTATGTTTAGTACCTACCTTATGTCAGTAATACTGCTACAGAAAAGAATGAGGTCGTAATATTGTCCTGAGAACTTTTGTATTCTGAATTGAAAGTATTTTATATCTATAAACTTTATAACAATATACTTACTACTAAGATTTCAAATCATCCGTCCTCAAGTGAGGTTGACCACTCGGATCCGAAATTAAGAAAATATAAAAGATAAAGAGATATGAAACGAGCAAAATACTGATTCGATTTGTACATTAAAACAAAAATTTACGTGTTAACATATAGATGATAGTGTAAAATTTGAAGAGAGACCTTCAGAATTTCCATTACAATCTTCTGAACCTCATAAAAGGGAATTTTAAAGGATATTACATGTAAATTTTGGTAAACAACCCCTCACTCCAAATAGTAAGCCTGCAACGTCCCAGTTGTAAAGCGAAATGCTATATTTTTCCCTGAGGCATGCAAGACAAGATAGATACATATTTAGCTAGCTTGTTATCATTTATTTGCAGTGCTTGATACGTGTCTCGTTGAAAGCAAATCGTAGGTTCTAAGACCATCGCTTTCTGGGTTCTTCTATTGATATATATAAAAACCGTAATATATTTAATTTGTATTCACATAAATATAAAAATAAAAGATCAGATAACATATGCTTGACAGAACCTAAATGTACCACAACTGTAGCTTATAACCACAGTAGCAACTCCGGTCCAAGCGTCTATAACAATATAACAGCTAAATTTTCAAACATTTAATTTACTAATGCTTCTTATTTTTAAAAAAAACTATTAAAATTATCGTTTAGAGAGAAAATATAAAGTTTAAATTATTGTGATATCTGTGTTTTTATTTTTTCACTTTTTATTCTGTTCATTAATAAAATATCTATGTTAAAATTTTGTGGAATGCCCTCATAGCCCGAGTATGTACTCTATCTGGGGGTTGCTAGAGAGATTTTTATATAAAAAATATGTATCTTTGTTCTAGCAATAAATTTATTAGTATTAGTATTTATTATTATTGTTATTATTATTGTTATTATTATTTTATAAAATGCTATTTTATTATTTCAAAACTAAATAGAAATAAAGTTTTTATTATCCATATGAGGTTTCCGGTGTCGAACACATGTGCTTACGTTTAATGAAACTCAGATACTTAGTCATATAGATAGAAAAAAAAACATTCATAATAGTTATTTATGAGACAGGTTTTTAAAGGTTCTCTTTTTGGTATAAGTGTAAAGTTTGTGAATTGAGATGATGCCGAGTTTCACAACACAATCTTTGCACTAAAAAAGATAACTTTACGAATATGGATCAGACAATGTTTTTTTCTGCGATAGCATAAATGTACATTAAACAAATATTTAAAGTTGGATTGATTATAAGATCACGATGTCATGGCCGTCTAAACTCAGAAGCATTAAGAAGTAAATAGCTATGGAGTGACAGCATGTTTTATTCATGATCACAATTTCACGGCCGTCTAAATCGGCCATATAAACGATAGCACATCGCACAGGTAGCTCCCAGTTGTTCAAGACAATTTCTCGCTAATTTTATCGTCTTACTACTATTTAAGCTAAATTTTTTACGTCAGCCAAACAAGAAATTTAAGACATGTCAGAATAGTTAATAATTTCTAGCTAAATGGAATAATATTTTAGGTCAAAAATTAGATCCGTGCCAAGTGTATCAATTTCTTGCGTCAGATAACATGCTTAAAGTTTGCGGAAAATAAATTTTACGATGCATATTCAAAAAATTGAAGTCCGGCCAACAAATAAACTACATTAGATCATCATTTTTCACGGTCCAGACCAATAGATTATCTATTCTGGTTCCAAATTATAGTTATTGGTTCCACTTTATAAAAGAGCGTCCTTGACCTTGTCATCCTCTGGATCCATTCTTCAGTACTCTACTAGGTATTTTATGGCCATTAATTCTACAATAATTGTGTTCATAACAATTCATTTTATATTCTTCACTTTCTTCATTCTTGAACACATTTTTTGATGCTCATATAATCACTGATGAACTATTAAGTTACCTAAGATTAAATAAATAACGACTTCACTATGATAAGATTTTGAATTACGGCGTTCTTTTACCTGATTGACTAGTTTCGATATTATTTCAATCATCTTCTGAATCCTAGCGAGTTCCAGCGCTATCTTCGGTTTCCTGTATCATGAACACATCCTATCATAACAGGAAATCAGAAGATAGCACTGAAACTAACTAGGATTCAGAAGATGATTGAAATAACATCGAAACTAGTCAATCATGTAAAATAACATCATGATTTAAAATGCTAACACAGTGAAGTCTTCTCTTTCATTATTAAGTTTAACTATTCTTAATTATACATCTTGATTATTTATGAATATCTTAATGTATTTGTTTTGTCAGTCAAAGTGCAACAAGCGACAATTCTAAAGAATTTCATTTCTGGCACTTCCAACATTTTGATTGAATCTTTATTCAAAGTTCAACGATAGGAACCTAACAACACAGATACTTAAAAATCCTTACGAAATTTAAATAGGATTTCCTTACCTAATTCCAGATTATATACGGCAAGTACTTCGCTAGGGTGGTGAATAGCACTTCGTAGGTTATCTCGGTGGAAGTGGTAACTGCTTAATAGTCTGCAAAAGTAAAATATAGTGTCAAAGTTTTGTCTGTCTCAGAAGTATGTTTCAAAATTAATTGTTCCCAATTTCTTATAATATCGTCACTATAAATATATTAAAGATAGCGGATGAAAGAAGGTACTTTTTTCTAACACATCAGTATTATAGACCTATTGCTTATTTACATTTTTAATTTCCTGGTCCCAAGGTAAAAAGTAATGTCAATTTTTGGCGAAAATGAGATGTTGCAATATGTTACGCATTCTGACGGTATCTTTATTGTGGCAAAAGATGTCACACAAATATCTATAATCTTTTCTTTAACCTGTTGTTATTAAACACGATTGTTATGGTTTTATACTGTCGCTCAAATTTTAAATTCTTACTCCTTACTTACTTACTTACTTACTTACTTACAAATGGCTTTTAAGGAACCCGGAGGTTCATTGCCGCCCTCACATAAGCCCGCCATCGGTCCCTATCCTGTGCAAAATTAATCCAGTCTCTATCATCATATCCCACCTCCCTCAAATCCATTTTAATATTATCCTCCCATCTACGTCTCGGCCTCCCCAAAGGTTTTTTTCCCTCCGGTCTCCCAACTAACACTCTATATGCATTTCTGGATTCGCCCATACGTGCTACATGCCCTGCCCATCTCAAACGTCTGGATTTAATATTCCTAACTATCTCAGGTGAAGAAAACAATGCGTGCAATTCTGTATTGTGTAACTTTCTCCATTCTCCTGTAACTTCATCCCGCTTAGCCCCAAATATTTTCCTAAGCACATTATTCTCAAACACCCTTAATCTATGTTCCTCTCTCATAGTGAGAGTCCAAGTTTCACAACCATACAGAACAACCGGTAATATAACTGTTTTATAAATTCTAACTTTCACATTTTTTGACAGAAGACTGGATGATAAAAGCTTTTCGACCGAATAATAACACGCATTTCCCATATTTATTTTGCGTTTAATTTCCTCCCGAGTGTCATTTATATTTGTTACTGTTGCTCCCAGGTATTTGAATTTTTCCACCTGTTCGAAGGATAAATCTCCAATTTTTATATTTCCATTTCGTACAACATTCTGGTCACGAGACATAATCATATACTTTGTCTTTTCGGGATTTACTTCCAAACCGACCGCTTTACTTGCTTCAAGTAAAATTTCCGTGTTTTCCCTAATCGTTTGTGGATATTCTCCTAACATATTCACGTCATCCGCATAGACAAGAAGCTGATGTAACCCGTTCAAATCCAAATCCTGCCTGTTATCCTGAACTTTCCTAATGACATATTCTAAAGCGAAGTTGAAAAGTAAAGGTGATAGTGCATCTCCCTACTTTAGCCCGCAGTGAATTGGAAAAGCATCAGATACAAACTGACCTATACGGACTCTGCTGTATGTTTCACTGAGACACATTTTAAATTCTTACTCCTGAAAAACAACATAATGCCTTGAAGATATATAATTAGTTCAAACATTTCTACATAAATACTTTGATTCGTCCTTATATATGGTTTGAAAAACCTCTGTCTTTCATTATTTACCACAAGTTATTTGGCTGTACGTACTTCATCAGAGGCTTGATCAATAAATGCTAATTATACAAAGTGAAAGATAAAATTAGTTTTTCTTTTTTCAAGCATCTGCACCATGCTAAAGGTACAATCAGATCAGAATCTATCCTTTCCAATACCATGTTACACCTTGAGAAATAAAATTTCCTAAATATATATTTTTCGGTTTCCTAATAGTTTATTATACACTAAAAGTACATTCATGAGTTACTAAATTTGTTATTATAGATAGTCGCCAGCCACTTCAATACTCTTCTCTCGTTCACAATTCCTTCCAGTGCAATTTCTTCTCCGCCAATGACCCAACAATTCCTTTTTCTCTTCCTAATCAGTTTCAGCACGTATGGGCGAATCCAGAGGTCGGAGGGAAAAAAGACCGTTTTGGAGATCGAGACGTAGGTGAGAGGATAATATTAAAATGGATTTGAGGGAGGTGGGATATGATGATAGAGACAGGATTACTCTTGCACAGAATAGGGACGGATGGCGGGCTTATGTGAGGGCAGTACTGAACCTCTGGGTTTTTTAAAAGCCATAAGTAAGTAAGTAAGAAAGAATCAGTTTCAGCATCATTCTTTCTTCACCTCTTCACCCACTCTTTCCAACACAACTTCATTTCTTATTATGTCAGTACATTTCACACGCTCTATCCTTCTCCATATCCACATTTCAAATGCTTCTAGTTGCTTCTCTTCACTACGTCGTAATGTCTATGTGTGTTCTGAAATTTATTTGTGTATTGAGGATGTGTTGTGGATATGTTTTTTGTGTGTCTGCATATTTGGTATTATTCTAATGTGTTTAATATCTACTTCCTCGGTTGGATATATAGCATTTCCATGTCTGTTTCTATGTTGCTGTAGATGTGGTTAGTGTTTTAAATGTAGTCACATATTTGCATTTCTTACTTTTCTCTTACCAATGTGGTTATAAAGACAACTTTCATTCATTCATTCATTCATTCATAAGTAACAAAATGAATTTTACAATGGATTCGGAGGGAATTTGATTACGTGGCTCTTATTATTGAAAATAAATTTATTGTTGATGTCTTCATTCGTTCGTTCGTTCGTTCGTTCGTTCGTTCGTTCGTTCGTTCGTTCGATCGATCGTTCGTTCGTTCCTTCATTCCTTCGTTCGTTCATTCATTCGTTCATTTCTTCATTCCATATAATACTAGGGGAGTATCGTCACAAATGAAAACACACGACGAGTCCATCTCATACGACAGCAATATTGTAAAAATGGACGATATATAAGCCAGAATTGCTTCATAATCACTCATTCAATAAGATTTTAAAATCCCCCGTCTCTTCTTTCACTACATTTCCTTCGAATATTCTTTTCCTCCATGGACACATCCGTAACAAAGGTGGTAAGATAAATTAGCCCTAAAGTAGCGCTCTTATAAAAAAAATGCATAAAACGCTGACCACATCTTGACTTTTTAAGATGACACACACTTAAATTAAAGTTAATTTGTTGGGACAATAATTATAGAAAAAAATAGAGTTAGTAATCAACCATTAAACTTGTCTATAATTTAGCTGAGAAAAAAAGAAACTGAAATTACAGTCTCTTCATTATACAGTTCACATGTTACATAGTATACGTCAGCGAGACATTTGCTGGATGCGTGACAGGAGTTAAAATTTGAAGAGTAGCTAATTGTATAATTGATAACGTATTTTATATAATTTAGCTTAATTGTATTTAAAATACTTAATAGTATACAAATTACTTATAATAACCTACATATTCTTCTTTATCACTAACGTCTCTTGTATTAGAAGACATATTAAGTAAAGTGATCTATATGATCGAAAAGAATAGTCACTAATTTTCTCCTTACAGGTGCACAAATAATTTCTATTGAAACAGGTTAATTATATGAACGTTAGACATCTTGCATGAAGAGTTTAACGAATACATTTCTGTACAGAATATTGTTATTAAAATGTTAAATCAATACGATTAACTGATTAATTTAATTATAAACTTAAATTGGGTACATTATTTTAAAAAATAAAAACTGGCATTGGAATATTAAATAAACATCGCATTAACATAAAGAAATATTTATGCACAATATTCGGTGAACATATTAAAAACGGAGAAAAAGCAGTGGTAGATTACTGCGAAAGGCAACTCGGAATATTACCATTGTAAGTGAAGTGTAAAAGTTGAGTGAAAGGTAGAAAACACTGAATATAGCTTTGCTGTTTTTAATTTCTAAAAGTTTTAGGGGACGAAAAAAAGAAATATTTTGAACATTTTTTTCAGAGCAATATGTGGCTTTGTAATTTAAATTATCTTTTTTCCCTACTAGTTCTTTAGGTCGAAATTGCGATAGAAAATCTGAAAATGTACAAGTCTCCAGGTGTCGATCAAATTACAGCAGAATTAAAATCAAGAGGATGGAAGGGCATTATCTAGCGAAATTTAAAAGCTTGTACTATTTGGAAAGTGGAAATTGTAACAGAACCATGGAAGGAGTCCTTAATTGTACAGTGGAAGCTCATCAGTTCGACAAAAATCAAGTTCGACATCCTATAGTTCGACTGCTTACGTAGGAGAATTAGACACGCCCTTACATGGGCACTAAAAAATGGGTTTGCCATTTGAATGGGAATTGGTTCTCTGCCTTGTAGTGATACTTTTGTTAAAGGGAAATAGAATATTTTATTAATTAGGACATCCATACTGATCACTGATTTTAAATTAATGAACTCTCCTTTTTCTATTTGAGAATTGTGCCGTTTGTGAGACGGAACTGTCGAAACCCACTGTGGTACTAGAAGCGCATACACAAGTCTCGGGGCGGGCAGGAAATGAAAGTACAGTACTGTATTCGTTGATGGATAACCAATGAGAATGTGTATTCATTTCACCTGCCACACCCACTACTCTTATTGGACTGAACTTTCAATTCTGTTTTGTCGACCTTAGGAGAGTCCACTGTAAATAAAGAAAAAAATGTGTTGGTTCTATATAAACCATTCTGTATTTGAATAATGAAGGGGACTATTTTGAGCTTGTATGCGAGTGAAATCTATTTTACAAAGTTCAAAACATATGTATATAAATTTTAGCACCTAATTAAAAATGTGAAATAATGGTATTGAAAAAACTTCAGGATCTCTAACGGGCGAATTACTCTGCATGAAGCTTATTTTTACGTATTTTTGAGCTGTTCAAAAGTATCTTCAATTCTGAATAACCCATAGTAAAATCGGTCATAGAACTATAGAACAATGTTTTATAGATTAAATCTTCCTATGTATCAATGATAATATAAAATTCTAAGCGCCTTAATTTTTATGTAGCTCAGAAATAATATATACAAAACTGATTTACTTTAAAGGCTTTTATGCTCGACCTGGCGGAAATGTAGTAATTATACACCTGGTAGTAGCCCTTTAATGCACCACATTAAAGTACACCTATTCATTATAATTCAGTTGTTCAGCTAATGAGAAATCACCATTGTACCATTATAAAACCGCAAGTATCGATTATTCTCGGATATGCAATCCAAAGACAATTAGCGAAAAGTCACGGAGGCTGGAAATCCAATACTGTTGCAGAAGGTTATGTTGTTACTATAATAATTAGCGTTAATTGTAAATAATATTCAAATAAATTCAATTTGTCATCTCGTTTTTCAATTCTAAATCAATTTCCAGGTTATATCAAGCCTAATGTTCATGCTATTCTCTAGATTATATCAAGGTCAATGACATTCGTTGCTCGGAAAAAATTAATACTTTCGCGTCTGCGCACATCTCACAATTCAGATCAGTTCCGCTCCTCACTTACATAATCATAACATGAATACTTATGAATAATTTCAAGTTAGAAATATGGTCGAGCATAAAAAGTCGTATGAAACCTGCATATAATGGTAATTAAGACGCTCGTATGAAAATTATGAAACGAGCGCAAGCGCTCGTTTCATAAATAAACATACTCGCGTCTTAATTACTACCATTATAGGCTCGTTGCATAATGTACTATTGTATATCAAAAGCAATAAATACTCAAATTAGACATTACGAGTAGATACTGCATTAGAACAGACACGTTGTACAAATTTTAACTTGAATAATATAAGGAATAGTAGAAAAAATAATAAAAGAAAAACGAGACAGCTTAAATCTTAAATGTCAAAATCTTCCATTGCGTCTATATTTTGAAGGCTTAAATTTATTTTACAGTCCCTTCAGCTATAAGATGTGCACAGTCAGCTTTCCTGTAATGTTCAAAGTTTCGAATCTGATGGAAGGTATATTTCCAACAGGTTGCTCAAAGGATGAATCCATTCTGTTCCTCTGGTAACCGACGTCTCTCTTTTTTCTTCTCTCTATGTTCCTTTTCCTCTTCGTTCTATTTGAAGCTCAGCAGAGCATATATCAATTCGTTTGATGAAAGAAATATCCAAGTAAAAGGAATAAGAAGACTAGTGAAGGGGAAATTGGTTGACGCTTGTCACAAAATTGTGAAGAAGAAATAAGATGAAAGAAGATGAAAGGTCTTGTAGTACTCGAGGGAGAAACAACTGAACGTGCTTCGGTCGTCATTAAATATCTAATAAATGCTCGTTCTCATATAAGGTTTTGTAACAGCGTCACGTAAGACATTGGTGAGTCGGAAGGTTTATACTCGTATGTTTCGTCAAATTTGTTTTGAAGTGTAAACATGAAATGTTCTAGTTTTACTGTGTTATTAGGAGGTAAAACTGGTGTGAAAACCAAGTCTCTCGAATACAAGTATAACGTTGGCAATAGTGCAAAACCTCGTCATGATATCACCAACTTATACACTAACATACCGATACAAGAACACATCGAAGAACTTATCCAAATCACAGACATCATAACAAAGCAAAATTATTTCACACACAACAAAAAATACTACACCCAAACGGAAGGATTGCCAATGGAATCACCCATATCTAGCATACTAGCAGAGATATTTTTACACAACATAGAACAAACATACATACTCAACAATGAACACAACAAATATGCAGACAACATAATATACCGATACAGATACATAGACGACATACTCATACTATACAAAGGAAACAAACGACAAATACACAAACTACACCAATACATAAACAAAATACACCCAAAACTCCAATACACACTGGAACTCGAAAACAATAACTCCATAAATTTCCTAGACATCACCATAACAAAAGTTGACAACAAACACACATTCAAAATATACAGAAACCAACCACCACCACACACATACACAACACATCTAATCATCCCATACAACACAAACATGCTGCATTCAGAACAATGGTACACAGATTACTCAACATACCCATGAGCCAACAACACTACAATGAAGAAGTGAACACAATCAAATACATAGCACAAGAAAATGGTTACAACCCAAACGGAGTAGACAACATCATAAGGAAGACAAAACAAAAACTCAACAAACACAAAAACACACAAACACAACACAAACACAAGAACACAAGAAATACATCACACTAACATACGAAAACAAAAACACACACAAGATCGCATCCTCATTCAGAAAACGGAAATACAACATAGCATACAGAACAGAAAACACACTACAAAGACATCTCAACACACAAACAACACAAACAAATAAATACAATCGCACAGGCGTATACAAACTCACATGCAATAGTTGCGATAGTTTCTACATTGGACAGACAGGCAGATCATTCCAAACTCGATACAAAGAACACATTAAAGCAATAGCCAGAGGACACAATACATCTACATATGCCGAACACATAACTAATGCTAACCACACATACAATAACATAAATACAGACATGCAAATCCTACACATGCAGCCCAAAAACCAAAAACTCAACACACTAGAACAATGTGAAATATACAGACACACTAAAACACATCCTAATCAAATTCTCAGCACACAGATCAATTTCAGAACACACACACTGACACCACATTTCAACATTTTTCAACAATCGAACGCACCCACACAACAGGCAGCGAAGTTCGAGATGACGCCAAGATCTAGTAGGCTCTGAAGATGGTGTGAAGAAACACCGAAACTGTTGTAAGCCGCACATGCTTACACAATTAACACGAGTAAGATCGCCATGTAATCACTTATTTATGTTCAAGTGTTAAAAGTACTGTACGAAAGTTTCAACATGGGTTCTCAGAACTTAACGAGGTTTTGCACTATTGACAATGATAAACACGAATAATGTGGACGCTTCCGATCTCACCCATTTTCCCGAATATGCATTCCCGAATGTACGCTACATTTTCCCGAAGCTATGGTCCCGAATTTCATTTACTATTCATTTTCCCGAATATATGTATTATGCGAGAAATTCCCGAACAGTAAAACACATGAACTGACAATCACTACATATTACCAGAAAACACAAAAAATTACAAAACCCACATTTAGGCAAACAAATTTATTAAATTTTATTTGTGAAAAACATGTTAGATGAAGCTACATTTATAACTTCAGCGCGAGGAGGTAAAAAGCTTTTCTTGGAAGGTTACGTGTATTTGAAGAGCAAGAGTGCGGCTGGAGGAAAAATATACTGAAATTATGCAAAAGTACGTTCCAAAAAATGTTCTACGATTACATCTGGACGAAGGCAATCTGTACCTGTGTCTCCTCAATATGGAACCAGTGCATTAAATAATGAACACCGAATAAATAATCTATCGAAAGGCTTCCAAAATCGTCTGCAAGTGTGTTTGGGAGATACCATCCAAGCTTCTACACTGCTTTGTCTGGGCTCTAAAAGGAAGACAGCGACTCGAGGACCATGATTGCGGAATTCACATTGGATAAACGCGTGAAGGAACAACAGAAGAGATAGTGGCTACAACTTCAAACACGAATACGAAATATCGTGCAGGATTATCAGACCTATGTAGCTGATAACAGACACTTCGATTACCTGACGACACTTCGACATTATTTCACTTTGTAAAGAGAAAGTTAATTAAGTATACCATAATTAGGCTATATTAAGTACATTTGTATGGTAATATAACTACTGTATTACCGAGAAAATGGAAATTAAAGAAATAGGGAATTTTGTATTCGGGAAAATGGAAATCAAAGAAATCGTGAAAATGTCTATTGCGAATGTGGATTCGGAAATTTTGTATTCGGAAAAATGGATGTTAGGGAATGAGGATTCGGGAAAATGTCCGGGAATCAGACGCGTCTTAAGAATTAATGTTTCTTAATGTCGGAAGCATCGTGTTCTGAAAATGGGGAGCCACAATGAGTAGCGTACTCCGAAACTATCTTCAGCGAGCGGGGATCAGTGTTTTGTTGGTAAGTGAATATGGAACTAATAGTTAACCGGGAGGCCTTGTCTTCAGTACGGCTATATAATGATATTATTAATTTTTGATCCTACAGAAATCTCTGTCGTGGCTGTCATTTTGTTAATAACGGAGAAAAATTGCTCCTGCGCCGAGGATCGAACGCACGAGCGCTCTATCACTGAGCTAAGCTGGGGCTCAATCCACGGCACCTAAGGCTGTTGCACCACGGGAAAATAAATATACATCCGAAACGAACAATTAGGAGAAATACATGGAGACACATTTAAAAGGTAGTGCGAAAAACGTGTCTTTGCAATGGAAGTATGACAGCAAGTGTCTATGTGAGCTCCAAGTCTATTGGCCACTTATCCCACTCCGACTTTAGTCTTCTATTTGAAGAAAAATTAGAGAATTTGTTAACTTGTTACATCTTTCTCTAAACAGTGGAGAAATATGCTCACATATTTCATTTTTAATTTTTGAATTGCGAAATGTTTTGAGTGAAACATCGTGCATTGACCATGTGAAACATTTTGTCAAAATTGTATCATCCTATATTTATTTATTTATTTATTTAAATTTATTTAAATTTAAATATACAGAATAAAGAATAAATATACAGAATAAAGAATATAATTACAAAACAAACAAGAGAAATAGAAATAAAATAATACAAGCAATATAAAAAGAAGATACAGTAGTATTAACAAAATCTGAAGCGAACGAGCAGCGCTCATGCTCGGTCGCAGTTCAGATATAATATAAAATGTATCATTATGTTGTCAGACATATCTGAACAACAAAATATAATTCATGCAATTATAAATATTTCTTTAGAAATGTGGTTATAATAACAATTTGCATGTGTTAAAACTAAAATCAAGTTGTAAATTACTTATTTGACTAGTTTTGATTTCGTACCAGCCATTTTCAGAACTAGTGAGGTCCTTGATTTTCCGGCTTCTTGAGTTGTTTTGCTGAGGGGTGCGTTTATGTTTGGTAAAATAAACCCTCCACTAAAACAACTGAAGAAAAGGAAAGAAGCAAAGATCTCAGTAGTTCTGAAAATGGCTGATACGAAGTCGAAACTAGTGAACTAGGTAATTTACAGCCTAGTTTTCATTTTGACACATGAAAGTTAATATTAAAACCATATTCCTAATTGATACAATGTGTTAAATGTATGTCATCAAGATACATGTATGAATATACTGGGTGTTCAGTTCAAAGTGTGTCATGGCTCGCTGTATGTCGTCATGTGGCTAGCCGATGACCCTAGAGAATTCAATCTTTCTACACTTCCACAGAGGCGTATTACCTATGTGCCAGAGAAGTTACCTGGCAAGTACGGCGTTCATTCGGAAGAGTACTTACCGATACGTACCGTAACGCCGGTAGTGGCAGGAATGTGAACTGTTTGGGAACACGTACTGAGATGAGTTTTTTCCTTACTGTCGGGATATGGGGAGAGGGTTAAGACGATTACTTACGTACAGTATTTGTTGACATTAATTTCGTCGGTCGACTTGGACACGGAGCATTTGATTTGTGTTGTGGAATGTTGCCGTACGCAACCGATGATAACAAATACCCTGCGTACGACTTGCCTGCGCAAAACACAGTTCGAAAGAGGTTATGGTAGCACACAGACCGTATAGACCGCCATCTGTTGCTACGACGTTCAAGTTATACCGTACACGTTCTCAAGTTCAGATTGAACACCTTGATTAATAGGCAACTTCTCTGACATAAAAGCTGAAACTCGCTTCAAATCGCTGACTCAGCAACAGTGACGTCATGACACACTTTGAAATGAACAGCCAGTATATGGGCTTAAATTTCAAAATAACGAAAATCCTAGTCCATAAAATTCCTACCTACATTTTCAACCTACATTTCATGAAGGATAATCTCTTTCAGACAGAGGAGTTATTGCTGCCATTAGTTACTAACAAAATACTAACAAGGAACCTTCTTCTTCTTCTTGTTCTTCTTCTTCTCCTAACTTTCGTCTCCCGTTTCCTTCTCATATATTCCTCAGTTCTCTGCGTCTTCAGACGAAAACATTGTTGTCCAGAGAAATTCCATTCCTTTTCTAATGAAATTGCCTTTAAAAGAACATTTCGTGCTTTTTCAGACCATTCTTATCGCACGTTTGCTTGTCTCAAGCTCTTTACAGTTTTGCGTCTGTTCTCTCTGCTCGTTGTAGAGTAGCAAATGCACCTTCTTTGAGTTATGGGGCTTTCTGTTTGTAAGGGCTCTTCAGAAACGTAAAGTGAATTGAAATGTCGTGTTTCTTAAAAGAGGAAATTGCCTTCAACTGGAAAAGACACGGGTGAGATGAGAGGGAAAAGGGGACGGCGAAGGAGACGTAGAGAATTGTAGCAATAAAAAAAAGAGAAAAGTAGATAGAAGTTTCTTTTAATATTGGTTGGCCTTTCAATTGTTTCGATTCTTAGAACTTCGATAGAATAAAATTACGAATTCTGATTTCAATTTAAATAAAATGAAAGTAATTCGTACATCCAGTAGAATGGACTTGTATTTTCTTGTATGGGCTTAGATGTTAATCTAATTTATTTTAGATTGCTTCTCAAAGAAAATCTCAATTTTGTAAACAGCCATTCAGAATGTAGTATTCTACTTTTATCTACTATCAAACCATCGACTCAGTATTATGAATCCAGCTTTCATTAAAACTTGTGACTGAACATTACATACGAGATAAGAGAGCTTCAGACGTTTTAATGTCTTTGTTGTATAATGAACTGTAACTTCTTCGGATGCTACAAATTCCCTTCAAATGCGACATATATATTATACAGAGAATTCAGTTTAGATAGACATATTTCTTTTACTGATTTTAAACAAACTTTCGATAGAGTCAATCGAAATAAATTATTTCAGGTGACAGCAGATGATCATTTCCCCCAATAGTTTTTAATTAACATTCATAACATTTACAAAACAACATTGATAGCAGTTAGGACCAACAACAGACTTTCAGATTGGCATCAAATTCATAGCGGAGAAAGACAAAACTGTGGCCTATCTCTATTACTTACAACTGTACATAAACACATCTACAACATATCCTCAACGAACAATTACATTTCACAAAGTACACCTTATCTGACACAACACTACCGAACATATACGTACCCACCACTAAGGTACCACATGAAGAAACCGAAAATAAACAAGGAGACCACTAGAAATGTGAATATTGCCAAAATCAAGACCTAACTAATCGCTAAATTCAATTATCAGCATAGCATTATCAATTATATGTACCTTTTGGTGCTCGGAGTTCTTTACCAAAATGTACATATAATTTTTTAAAACAATTATCAATACCATCTTTTGAAATTCAAAAAATCATATCGCAAATTCTTAAAGATTCCCTGCAGATTATACAATTTCATTTATAATAATAATAATAATAATAATAATAATAATGTTTTATTTTCGCTGGCAGAGTTAAGGCCATAAGGCCTTCTCTTCCACTCAACCAGCCTTAATCAATACAATACATATTTAAATTACGAATATTTACACTACACTTAAAAGTTCTCCAGCAATATTCTTCAGTTAAGTATTAACGACTAGTTTACTACATATTTATTTAAATTTAGATAAACCTATAAGGTAAAGTAGTAACTTAATTTATGAGCTAATTTAATTCAATCAATTATAATTAGTTTGAGATTAGAGATAGCTAGTAAAATGATGACAATTAATTTAATATAAGCTTACTAGACCTATGTTACAGGGGGAAAAAAATATATATTTATATAAATCTAAAATATATTTCTATAATGAGAATATTAATGTAATTGCCATTAGAGGTTTTGTAAATCTATTTAGAGAAATTAATGATAATAATGAGAATGAACAGATGTTAGTTTCATTATATGTAATAAATATTAATCAGCAATTAATTTGTTAAGTAAGAATTTATGTAATTTGGACCTAAATGAAGTTATTGTCCAACAACTCCTTACATCACTCGGTAGCGAGTTCCAATTTCTAGCAACTGAAACTGTATAAGATGAAGAATATAAAGATGTCTTGTGGTAGGGTATAATGAGTAAATTGTTATGATGAGATCTTGTACTTAGCTGATGATATGCGGATAAATTTTGAAAACGAGAAGCCAAATAGATTGGGGTAGCGGTGCGCAGAATTTGAAATAAGAGAACAAGAGAATGCAGGGCTCGTCGATCGCTTAGCCTTAGCCAAGACAGAGTTTGGAAAGACGGGGTAACATGATCATTTATACCACTCAGAAGGTCTTAATTAAGGATATGCTAATTTTAAATAAAATCTTTCATTTATAAGTATAATTTTAAGGTCATCTTCTAAGATTTTATTTTATAATTGGTAATCAGTAGTGCTTAATTATTACATTTTATTTTTAAAACAATATTCACATTTAATTAACTATAAATAATTGATTAAATGGCGATCTTACTCGTGTTAATTATGTAAGCATGTGCGGCTTACAGCTGTTTCGGTGCTATTGGACACCATCCTCAGAGCCTACTAGATCTCGGCGCTATCTCAACTTCGCTGCCTGTTGTGTGGGTTTGTTCATTTGCTGAAGAGTTGTGTCAAATAGTGTGTGTGTTCTGAAATTGATCTGTGTGTTGAGAATTTGATTGGGATGTGTTTTAGTGTGTCTGTATATTTCATATTGTTCTAGTGTGTTGAGTTTTTGGTTTTTGGGTTGATTAATTTCAGAACACACACACACTATTTGTCACAATTCTTAATCAGACGAACACACCCACACAACAGGCAGCGAAGTTGAGATAGCGCCGAGATCTAGTAGGCTCTGAGGATGGTGTCGAATAACACCGAAACAGCTGTAAGCAGCACATACTTACATAATTAACACGAGTAAGATCGCCATTTAATCAATTATTTATATTCAAGTGTTAAAAGTAGTGTACGAAAGATTCAACATGGATAATTAATTATATTTATTTGCTATTAATTTCCGGATCCTCGTTGTCATCCTTAATTAAGGCCGGACTTTTTATTTCTCTCTAACATAGGGAAGTTATTTATATAACAAATTGACCAAATCTTTAGCGCAAAAAATGGTAAAAATGTGTAATTATAATTGGATAAATTTCCATGCTGAATAACAATGCAGTATCCATAAAATAAATAATATGTAACTATAATCTACGCAAACACTATTTCTGTCATGATTAAAGCATGTCTTATTATAAATAAATGGGTGTAAAAATAATTTTTAGCCCTCTATTATGACTGCATCTCTACAACGTTTTGGATTCATTCATTTCATTCACAGTTTCCTGCTCAAGGGCAGGTCTTCAACTGCAAACCCTGCATTCTTCAATACTTTCTATTTTCTGCCTTTCTCTTAGCCTCCGAATATGAACCTATCTTACTGTCGTCTACTTTTATTTTTATTTTAGTGGGTTATTTTACGACGCTTTATCAACATTTTAGGTTATTTAGCTGAATGAGATGAAGCTGATAATGCCGGTGAAATGAGTCCGGGGTCCAGCATCGATAGTTACCCAGCATTTGCTCGTATTGGGTTGAGGGAAAACAGGGAAAAATCTTCAACCCGGGCCACCTGGTTTCGCGGTCAGACGCGGTAACCGTTACTCCACAGGTGTGGACAATTTTGTCTATCATCTAATATCTTCTGCCTCGAACTCTTCTCCTGTTCACCATTCCTTCCAATGCATTCTTCAGTATGAAGTTTCTTCTCAGCCAGTGGCTCAACCAATTTCTATTTCTCTTCCTGATCAGTTTCAGCATCATTCCTTCTTCACTCACTCTTTCCAACACAGCTTCATTTCTTATTCTGCCTGTCTACACATTCCATTCTTCTCCATATCCACATTTCAAATGCTTCTAGTCGCTTCTCTTCAATTCGTCGTAATGTCCATGTTTCTGCCTCATGTAACGCCACACACCACACAGAACACTTCACTAGTCTCGTCCTTAGTTATTTTTCCAGAGTTCAACAGAATATGCTTTATGTTTTATTATCATTTATCTTAATCTTTTTTTTCTTGCAAATTGTCACATAATTGTTTTTAATCATTGTTCATTGTGAATTGATTAGTAGACCGATCTATCGAACCCGTATTTTTATTTTTTTATTTCAGTAGGTTATTTTACGACGCTTTATCAACATCTCAGGTTATTTAGCGTCTAAATTAGATGAAGGTGATAATGCCGGTGAAATGAATCCGGGATCCAGCACCGAAAGTTACCCAGCATTTGCTCATATTGGGTTGAGGGAAAACCCCGGAAAAAACCTCAACCAGGTAACTTGCCCCGACCGGGAATCGAACCCGGGCCACCTGATTTCGCGGCTAGACGTGCTAACCGTTACTCCACAGGTGTGGACTCGAACCCTTATTTAGGGCCACTTTTTTATAATATATTATATTATATCTCCCGCTATTGTCTTGCAAAGTGCTAACCTAATCTTTTTTATGGAGAAATGTTTCAGTTTTGAACTAGAATAGAACATTTAAAGCTTACGTCATTCACTCTGCATTCATTAAATGAATCACTCTTAAGAACTCCTATATTATATTATATTATATTATATTATATTATATTATATTATATTATATTATATTATATTATATTATATTATATTACTAGCCGTACCCGTGCGCTCCGCTGCACCCGTTAGAAATAAATATAAAGTAATTACATAATGAAAATAGGACATTTGATCCAGGGAACATGTGTATTTGATAGAAGGATAAATCGTTTATTATGTTACTTAAATTGTATTAAAAAAATTAAAATGCGATCATTTTGATCCAGAGACCACTCATTTGGTCATAAAAATTATTTTAGGAAATACAGGAAACGAATGCCTATCAAGTTTTCTGTCCATAAGAAGCTATTTTAATCTTACCTGTCCTCGATTCACTCAGAAGTTGCTGTAATAACATTATAGCATTATGTACATCTAGAGAAACTACACTTCCCAATGGTGAAATACTAATTAATTATACAAATCGGTTAATTTAACTTCCGATATTACTTCATACAAACACAGAAAAATTCTCTGTAGGCTATCTTTCATAGCTTTCGATTGTTGTTGTCCGAGGCCCCTTATAGACAAAGTCTTTGTTTTTTATTTCATTACACGGTCTTAGATGGCAGTTATTTTAATTTTAAAACTCATTTATCTCATTAAATATCAGTCCTATCAAAATTTTTCATAGAATAAAACTTATCGGAAATAATGTTTAAAGAAACGTTTGTTATATAACATTTTTCACAAAAATCAGTAATAAGCGAGATATTTCGATTTATTTAATTCAGGCCCCCTCATAACGCCCCTTTTAAATAATGTATTTTGAATACCATATAGCCTAAAATCTAAGTTACAACGAACTTAATTTATATTCCAATTTTCATAGAAATCCGTTCAGCCATTATCACGTGAAAAGGTAACAAACATCCAGACAGACAGACAAAAATGTCAAATAAGCGATTTTCGGTTTCAGGGTGGTTAATTATATATGTTAGGACCAATTATTTTTGCAAAATCGAAAATTACCAGAAAAACGTCGACTACAGATTTATTATTAGTATAGATATATTATATTATATTATATTATATTATATTATATTATATTATATTATATTATATTATATTATATTATATTATATTGTGTTGTGTTGTGTTGTGTTGTGTTGTGTTGTGTTGTGTTGTGTTGTGTTGTATTGTATTGTATTGTATTGTATTGTATTGTATTGTATTGTATTGTATTGTATTGTATTGTATTGTATTGTATTGTATTGTATTGTATTGTATTGTATTGTATTGTATTGTATTGTATTGTATTGTATTGTATTGTATTGTATTGTATTGTATTGTATTGTATTGTATTGTATTGTATTATATTATATTATATTATATTATATTATATTATATTATATTATATTATATTATATTATATTATATTATATTATATTTTTGTGATGTACCGAAGTACATATGAATTTCCGTGCAGAATTCTGCATTACCGTATGATGAAGAATGGGTGAAGCGGAGAAAAATTCTCTTCGGCACCGGCACTTAAATCCGGGTTTTCAGCTTTTGTTATGTTTACAGATTTTTTGTAATTGTCTTTTGAGCTATTTCTTGGAAATAATTAAGAGTTTTCAAACAAAGAAATTCCATTGAGAACAATACGTAATGCTTGTCATTAAATGTTGAATATAATTTAATAAAGTTCGAGTCAGATAATACATAACTGTCAACGGTAAAAATGACGGAATTTTTGTAATTGGAAAAATAAATAATATTTTTATGTTAAAATAATAAATTACGGAATATTCTGAACTAATTGTAAGGTGGCAATGTGTTGCGTCTTCACCTGCGAAGACCAGAGCGTTAAACACGCTAGCAAACGATTAGTACATCCTGCCTCAGTTCTAGGAACAGATAATTTTGTGCTTTTCTTCAGTCTAAATGTAGCCACAATTAAAACCTGAATTTTTCCTTGAAAGATAATAATATTACACGTTTTACTGAATGTTAGTTTCTGTCACTTAGCGTATTTCTTTTTAGAATATCTTGAATACCAACCTGCAAATTCGGTTTACATTTCACATACAATCAAATTACCGTTACATTTTTCATAACATTACCATCATTATATCATAATGATTATCATATATTCTTAGTCACAATAAACGCCATGTCATCACTGTCAAAGTTATGATTATTATTTCCTTTTTCTTCTATTCAGCTTAATTATTGGTCACATCCGACCTCAAGCATCTTGCTTTTTAGTGTGTGACTGAGTTATAATTTTATGTATACAACAATTTTTTAATATTTATTTGAATGTTAGATTGGTAAGCAATTTTTAATTTTGAAAAATATTCATATACGAGTATTACAATAGTATCAAAATCTTCGTTTATGTATGTAATTTTTATTTTCAGTAATAAACTTAACTAACTTAAAAAAAACTATTATCGTCTCTGTTAATCTTATGATCATGTTCACCATTTTCAACATCAATAACATCATAATTGCCATCGATATCATTGTCATTAACATGGTTATTTTAACCAGAATCACTTACCAACTATGTCTTTGTTGATTTCAATTGTAATCGTTTTGTTCAGCCACTGCACCTTTATCATCACCACCATTATCAGCGCCATTAAAATCATAATAACCACCACAATCGTTCATTGTAATCTTTATTACATTTGTTATCATCGCCGTAATCATCTTCACCTTTCCCATCGCTTAAGTATTGCCATTAACTATCATCGCCACCATCGTCACTGATATTCTTTATTTTCATTATCATTATCACATTCTTGAGCATTATCACCACCTTTACCATCGCTATAATCATCATTATTGTCATTATTTTTCATTTCCGCCATCATCGAAGATAATATTCAATATCATCAATATCTTTGTTCTGAGAAAAATCACCATTCACTCAATATCATTATCACTATCTGAGCCATGGTACCTACTTTGGTCCAAGGTTATACAATAAAATAATTGATAAATACCCAAATTTGGAAAATTTTAGTATCAGGAATTTCAAAAATAGCCTTAGGAATTTAATTTTTAAAGAATATATATTGATTTAATATTTATATGTATTTGTATGACTTAAATTGTTAAAATTGAAATTGTATTTTTAAATTTAATTTATTCCTGTAATTTTTTTTCTTGACCCAGTTTGTGTTAAAAAATTATATTTGTGTTTAGATATCTCCCTGAGCACGAGTTTTTTTACTCATTCAGGGAAGAACTAAGATTGTATTTCTGTGAATGTTATTTTATTAACAATAAACAATAAACTGTCACCATCACTCATAATTATCAGAATCATAGCTGACAATCTTCATTAATCTTTGTCCTGAGCATCTTCATCATCTTTAACATCAATACCATTATCATTATCGCTTTCATTCATCATTATCAGTATCGCAGCTAATAATCTTCATTGTCCTGAACATCATCATAGTCTTTAATATCAATATCATTATCTCTGTTGTCATCACTCATTATTGTCAGCATCACAGCTGATAATATTCATTGCCTTCATTAATATCTTTGTCCTGAACATCATCACCATCATCACCATCATCATCATCATCTTTAATGTCGCAATCATGATTATTAATATCATTACCATTATCACTCATAATTATCAGTATCGCAGCTAATAAACTTCATTATCGCCATCAACATCTTCGTCCTGAGCATAATCATCACCTACTCATTACTATTAATATTATCCCTATCACTCATAATTATCAGGATCATAACTGATTATCTTCATTGTCTTCATTAATATCTTCGTCCTGAGCGTTATCGTGAATTTTGATATCACTATCATTATCACTAGAGTCATCACTCATCACTATCAGTATCATAGTTTATAATCTTCTTTATCTTCAATAATATCTTTGTCTTGAGCATCATCATCATCTTTAACATCGCAATCATTACCATTATTATCACTATCGTTATCACTCATTTACTTTATTTATTATTATTATTATTATTATTATTATTATTATTATTATTATTATTATTTAAATTAATACTTGTATACCGGTATGTATTTTTCTGTATGCGCTTTGATCCTGAAAGAGTGGAAGAGAAAGTCTGATGGCCTTAACTTTGCCAGGGAAAATAAAATTATTATTATTACTCACCATTATCAGTATCGCAGCTAATAATCTTCATTGTATCCATTAATATTTTTATCCTGAGTATCAACGTCACTTTTAACATTACTGTCTTTATCAGTATGATGAGTGGCATCATTATCCATATCGTAGCTGATAATCTTCATTGTTATTATCATCACTGCAGCATTATGGTCTTTATGAACACTTTAGACACCATCATCGCAATCATCGGTATCATAATCACGAAACGAAGAGATATCCAAGTCTCTAACACAAAATTGTGATATCTAGCGTTAAGACAATATTTCAACTGTTGTATATAACAGATTGGCACAATAAAAACTGTCATTATTAATATTATTATTTCGGAATATGTATTATATGTCTTTATTGAGTTAAATTTTACTGTACCTGGTTAACATGTTTCGGCCTGTTATTGGCCTTCTTCAGAACTGGTTGTTGCTGGTCTTGGCGCCTTTTGTTTTGTTTCTTTTGGGGGTGTGTTTGTGTAGTGTAATGTGGAGTCGAAAAGTGTGTGTGTTCTGAAATTGAGTTGTGTATTGAGAATTTCACTTGGATGTGTTTTTGTGTGTCTGTATATTTCGTATTGTTCTAGTGTGTTGAGTTTCTGGCTTTTTGGTTGGATGTGTAGAATTTCCATGTCTGTGTTGATGTCTCTGTAGGTGTGGTTGGCATTTGTGATGTGTTCTGCATATGTGGAAGTGTTTTGTAATTTTGTTATGGCAGTGATGTGTTCTTTGTAACGTGTTTGAAATGATCTACTAGTATGTCCTATGTAGAAGTTGTTGCAGGTGTTACATTTGAGTTTGTATACGTCTGTGTGGTTGTATTTATTTGATTGTGTTGTTAGTGTATTAAGATGTTTCTGTAGAGTAGCTATTATTTGTTCTGTATGTGATTAATCAAGATGTGTAATATTATTATTATTATTATTATTATTATTATTATTATTATTATTATTATTATTATTGAATTTGAATTTGGTATTCCCAAGAAAATAGTTCGATTAATTAAAATGTGTCTCAGTGAAACGTACAGCAGAGTCCGTATAGGTCAGATTCTGTCAGATGCGTTTCCAATTCACTGTGGGCTAAAGCAAGGAGATTCACTATCACCTTTACTTTTTACCTTCGCTCTAGAGTATGCCATTAGGAAAGTCCAGGATAACAGAGAGGGTTTGGAATTGAATGGGTTACATCAGCTGCTTGTCTATGCGGATGACGTGAATATGTTAGGAGAAAATCCACAAACGATTAGGGAAAACACGGAAATTTTACTTGAAGCAAGTAAAGAGATAGGTTCGGAAGTAAATCCCGAAAAGACAAAGTATATGATTATGTCTCGTGACCAGAATATTGTACGAAATGTAAATATAAAAATTGGAGATTTATCCTTTGAAGAGGTGGAAAAATTCAAATATCTGGGAGCAACCGTAACAAATATAAATGATACTAGGGAGGAAATTAAACACAGAATAAATATGGGAAATGCCTGTTATTATTCGGTTGAGAAGCTTTTATTATCCAGTCTACTATCAAAAAATCTGAAAGTTAGAATTTATAAAACAATTATATTACCGGTTGTTCTTTACGGTTGTGAAACTTGGACTCTCACTTTGAGAGAGGAACACAGGTTAAGGGTGTTTGAGAATAAGGTGCTTCGGAAAATATTTGGGGCTAAGAGAGATGAAGTTACAGGAGAATGGAGAAAGTTACACAACACAGAACTGCACGCATTGTATTCTTCACCTGACATAATTATTAGGAACATTAAATCCAGACGTTTGAGATGAACAGGGCATGTAGCACGTATGGGCGAATCTAGAAATGCGTATAGAGTGTTAATTGGGAGGCCGGAAGGAAAAAGACCTTAGGGGAGGCCGAGACGTAGATGGGAAGATAATATTAAAATGGATTTGAGGGAGGTGGGATATGATGATAGAGACTGGATTAATCTTGCTCAGGATAGGGACCTATGGCGGGCTTATTTGAGGGCGGCAATGAACCTCCGGTTTCTCTTTAAAGGCCAGTAAGTAAGTAAGTATTATCATTATCATAATCGTCGTCGTCATCATCATCACCACCACCACCACCACCATCATCATCATCATCATCATCAACTACTTAATTTTTTGCGCGTTTGGATCTTTCTGTCTCTTTTTGGAAATGTTGGATAAACTCTACGCTTTCGCATGTGTTTTGATTCCCAGACCATTTGCTCAGCATCCATAATACATGAGAGACATATCAAATTCTTTCTCCCTAAAATCGAACCCGATTTCACTTGATTTGTAACCAGATACAGTGTCACTTCAGTCGCACATGCTGTTATAACTCATTATTTGACAAATTACGTTTGTGCGAGATCGTGCGTATTTGCTTGGTTTCCGCACAAAACCAATCTGCGGAAAGTCTAAAATTCCACATTCAGTATTCCCAACCTAACACACATAACAATTTCCCTCTTCTTACCGCTTAAGTGACATATTGATTTTACTGCTTTAGACTTTTAACATATTATTTTTAGAGACGTTCAATATAGTAATAATTATAAATTGGAAACTTACCACTGCAATTTCACCTAAATTGCACTGTTAATTATTGTTTTTAAATATTTGCAAAAATTAAGTAAACTCTAAAACTCCACTAAAGTTATTGCATTCGTGATGCAAGTAACATTAAGGAATCCGTGAAAAAATCAACAAGATTCCAGACTCATCATAGACTGGAGGAAAAAAAAAAAGACAGACGTATATCACGGCCTGCTGGAGCATAGTAAACACAGAAAGCATTTTAAAGCAACAATGTTGAAGATAGATATTTTTGTTTTGTAAATTTGCCGTCATTGAACAGAAACCAAGATGGAGATTTCGTTGCAACTAATTAGAAATTCCTCTTTCAGGTATGTAATAAACGATCGTCGCACAAAATAATGTACGATACACGAGCGGTATGTTTTCTTTAAATTCTCGGAAATTAAAAAAGCTCAACTACATTTCGCTTTTTCATACTTTTCCTCGAACATGAAAACTTCTACATACCGCTCTTGTAACGCATATTACTATTGGGGAGGCCGAGACGTAGATGGGAAGATAATATTAAAATGGATTTGAGGGAGGTGGGATATGATGATAGAGACTGGATTAATCTTGCTCATGATAGTTACCTATGGCGGGCTTATTTGAGGGCGGCAATGAACCTCCGGGTTCCTTATAGGCCAGTAAGTAAGTAAGTATTATCATTATCATCATCGTCGTCATCATCATCAACATCAACATCAACTACATTTTTTGCGCGTTTGGCTCTTTCTGTCTGTTTGTGGAAATGTTGGATAAATTCTACGCTTTCGCATATGTTTTGATTTCCAGACAATTTGCTCATTATTCATAATACATGAGAGACATATCAAATTCTTTTGAGAAGAAGGTTAATATTAATATTTCTCCCTAAAATCTAACCCGATTTCACTTGATTTGTAACCAGATACAGTGTCACTTCAGTCGCACATGCTGTTATAACTCATTATTAGATAAATTACGTTTAGCACTGTATGAGAGAAAACAGCAGGTGGAAGGTGTACGAAGCACCGCCCATTAGTGAGAATTACGTATTGTAATATCTTGGTTTAATTCAGATTGTCACTGAATAAGAGCCAAGGAATAGTCATTAGCTGAAGAATTCTTCAATTATCTCGGCCTGCTTTACTCTTTATTCATTTCGGTAGCAGGGGTCTTTAACACTGAAATTATTTTTGACACGTTTGGTAAGACATAATGACTTTTTAGTTGCCAGCTGCCAAAGAGATGAGAGACCTTAAGTTGATGATAATAATAGGTAATTAACGTTAATTATAAAAGGTACAAAACCATAATACATTTTGTTTCTTCTCAGCCGATCTATAAATCACTCTTCATGCAATATCCTAGTGCTCTGAATATTACGTTGGGAGGATGCAATATCTTCACTATAGATTCGCAAAGCCTTTACGATCTGTTTTTATTTCTATATTGAGAATTGGACACACCAAAGTAAATCACTCATAATCGTCTTCGTACCTCAATTAGCAGAGCATTAGCTTACGATGACTGCGAGCCCAGATTCAAATCTCGACTATGGTAGAGTCGTACTTGTGGTGGACAAAGCCAAGACTCGTAAGGGTTTTTCTCGGGATTCTGCCGTTTTCCTCCATCATTCTAGAGTCACTCTCAATTTCAATATTCATGTAAATGATATGTATATACAGGATGATTCACGAGAAATTACCGTCACTTACGGGGCATATTCCTGAAGGTATTTTGAGCAAAAAAATTTAATGTAAATAAGGGTCCTATTCTCAATATTTTCAGAGTTACACTAATTTGAAGTTGTTAAAAATACGTTTTTTCTTTATTTTTAAGGGTAAAAGAATATTACAATTAGAGAATGTACTATTGAGATGTATAATTTCTTTAATTGGCTAGTATTCTGAAACTAAAAATGTGTTGTTAATTCCATAGTTGCTTTGTACAGATTTTTTTTTTTCAATTTGTAGCCACAAAATTACATTTTTCTTACACATTTATCATACCAATTATTACAATTAATAACTAGCGCACTTACCCTCACCATAAGGTTCTTACTATAAGCTACAGTGAACGATTGCATTTGGTTTCACGAGATAACTAATGATGACATAAATAAAACATCGCGATATTCTCAACCGAAGGGTGTTTTGTGAGCAGATTTTAAATCGCATGGATGAAGATGAAAACTTCATTGACATTTTGTGCTTATCTGACGAAGCACGTTGCATCTCAGTGGTACTCACTTAAACGACGTCCTTTACTTACTTACTTACTTACGGTTTTTAAGGAACCCGCAGGTTCATTGCCGCCCTCACATAAACCCGCCATCGGTCCCTATCCTGTGCAAGATTAATCCAGTCTCTATCATATTCCACCTCCCTCAAATTCATTTTAATATTATCCTCCCATCTACGTCTCGGCCTCACCAAACGTCTTTTTCTCTCTCGCCTTCCAACTAACACTCTATATGCATTTCTGAATTCGCCCATACGTGCTACATGCCCTGCCCATCTCAAACGTCTGGTTTTAATCTTCCTAATTACCCATATGTCAGGTGAAGAATACAATGCGTGCAGTTGTGCGTTGTGTAACTTTCTCCATTCTCCTGTAGCTTCATCCCTTTTAGCCCCAAATATTTTCATAAGCACCTTATTCTCTAACACCCTTAATCTCTGTTCCTCTCTCAAAGTGAGAGTTCAAGTTTCACAACCATACAGAACAACCGGTAATATAACTGTTTTATAAATTCTAACTTTCAGATTTTTTGACAGCAGACTAGATGACAAAAGCTTCTCAACCGAATAATAACAGGCATTTCCCTTATTTATTCTGCGTTTAATTTCCTCCAGAGTGCCAGTTATATTTGTTACTGTTTCGCCAAGATATTTGAATTTTCTCACCTCTTCGAAGGATAAATCTCCAATTTTTATGTCTAGTAATAATAATAATAATAATAATAATAATAATAATAATAATAATAATAATAATAATAATAATAATACCACTCTTCGAAAATTGGTCTCTCTGCCTCATCCCTTCTCATATTATACTGGGATTTGCTGAGCATAAATTCAATATAAACGCAAAATAAAAGGTAATAAATTGCCACTTCCTTTTTGCAATAGAACGCATATTCTCTGTGTTTGTATAAACCTTTGCCTAAGGATCTGTTGAGATAGAGTACGTATGTAACATGATATTAATTCCATTGATATTTTACATTATTTGCACCAAAGGAAAATGAATTTCATCTTCAGATTTTCTCAGAATACGTTATTACTGGTCGATTTTGATTAATGAGTATGTCACATTTTGCATACTAAGGAGATTCTTTTATTTGATCAACTCTTCTTCCTACTCAGGTTTGCGTCCTATATACATATCTTTTAATGCCAATTACTAATAGAATATTCGTACTTTCAATGTACCTTCTGTCTCTTTGATGTTTTAGTCATATATATTAATTTTTTACGTTTAATATTTGGTCCTATAACTTTATTAGATCCCATATTTGTGAATATTCTTACCCATTCCTCTTTTTTTTAAGGTCTCAATTTTTTCTTTCTTTTACCAATAAAATTGTTGCATGGTGATTGGCTGTTGCCAAGCAACTGAAGGAAGCCATATCCTATATTACCTGTCCTGGGGAACCGAAAGAATTGCCATGGAAACCAGAATATTGAATTTTAAGGAGCGAACTGGAGAACGGTCGTAGCTGAATAGCGTAGGAGGAAGTGAGAACGCAAAGGAAACAACCAACGCCCTTTTTCCCCATCTTTATAAAAGCTTTAGGCCTGTGTGATCTGTGTGCTTTGCTACTGCGCAGGAAGCGTGTCTCCCCTCCCCTCCTCCGCCCCTCTTTCTGTCTCAGTCCTTAATTCCAAGAAAGTGGAAAGAAGATGCCATCGATTTTACATCAACTCCTATCTTGTTACTTGCATCAAGAGGAAAAATGGGAGGGGCTTCTCTGATTATCCAAAATATCTTCGATGGCGGAAAGAGTCTCGGCAATGTTGACTTTTTAGCAGGGACGGAGAGGAAGCTACCCGCAGAATCTGTGTACATCGGTGGACACGAGGTGTATCCACCAGAAGAAATAATCTGTCATTATCTTGTTATTATTTTTCTGGTATGAATATTAAAGTGTAATAAGAAACAAAATTCTTCTTAAAATATTAAATTATTAACTATTAAAATTATATACCATATTACTTCTCAAAATTTCCTTCTTATACCTACAAGGTGTATAAAAATATTGAACACTTTAAGAGGATCATATACGACGAAGTGGCTTAAATAAATAAAAAAAAGCTGATTTTTGTGCAGTGATACTTTAAATTTATTATTCCAAAATATAAGCATTCAGCTCTTCCGGTAGAATTATTTATTTATTTATTTATTTATTTATTTATTTGCTTATTTATATATTTACTTATTTATTTACTTATTTATTTAGTTATTTATTTATTTACTTATTTATTTACTTATTTATTTATTTACTTATTTATTTATTCAGTTATTTATGTATTTACGTATTTATTTACTTATCTATGTACTTATTTATTTACTTGTTTATTTATGTAGTTATTTATTTAGTTATTTACTTATTTAGTTATTTATTTATTTACTTACTTATTTACTTACTTATTCATTTACTTATTTATTTACTTACTTATTTATTTACTTATTTATTTATTTAGTTATTTACTTATTTACCTATTTATTTACTTATTTATTTATTTATTTATTTAGTTATGTATGTATTTATTTATTTTTATTTTATTTATTTATTTACTCTGGTGGAGTTAAGTCCATCAGGCCTTCTCTTCCACACCACCACAAATGCAATACAACTACAAGAAAAATTATACATCAATGCAATTAATCTACAGTAATTACTAGTGACAGAATGAATATGACATGAAAAATAGTACATCATGCAACGAGCCTATAATGGTAGTAATTAAGACGCGAGTATGTTTGTTTGTGAAACGAGCGCAAGCGAGTTTCATAATTTTCATACGAGCGTCTTAATTACCATTATAGGCAGGTTTCATATGACTTTTTACGCTCGACCATATTTCTAACTTGAAATTATTCATAAGTATTCATGTTATGGTAATGTAAGTGAGGAGGAGAACTGACCTTCTAAATTGCAATTAATTGCTTCTTATTTAAGATAGATTGAATAATCAATACTTTTTAATGCAACCCAAATGTTATATTTAACTACTATCCTATATGTGCGCAGACGCGAAAGTATTGATTTTTTCCGAGGAACGAATGTCATTGACCTTGATATAGTCTAGAGAATGACATGAACATTAGTCTTGATATAACCTGGAAATTGATTTAGAATTGAGAGATGACAAATTGAATTAATTTGAATATTATTTACAATTAACGCTAATTATTATAGCAACAGAACATAACCTTCTGCGACAGTATTGGATTTCCAGCCTCCGTGACTTTTCGCTAGTTGTCTTTCGATTGCATATCCGAGAATAATCGATACTTGCGGTTTTATAATGGTACAATGGTGATTTCTCATTGGCTGAACAACTGAACTATAATAAATAGGTGTACTCTAATGAGGTGCATTAAAGGGCTACTACCAGGTGTATAATTACTACATTTCGGCGTGTTCGAGCATAGAAACCTTTATTTGAGTATTTACCTTTTTCTCTTCATTTCACTCCTAAATTTCCTCTTTTATTACTTGTTTCCATAAATTTATTTCTGTAATACTCCTACAGTAATATTACCCCTGATATTCCTACTACTCCCAACATTGAATCACATGAAATATCTAATTCACTTAATTATACTTCCAATTGTCCCATGCTATAGATTTATCACACGTAAAAGAAAATTACCCTGAATGAGAAAGCTCTAGGCAAAACTTAAATCTGGTACTCTTGACTTTAGACTATCATTACGAGTACTGAATTGAGACCCGGAATCCAAGAGGAGCTCAACTCCATTTTATATCGAAATCGAGTTAGATACACGATTGCATTGTTTTCGTTACTGGGCATCTGTATACCAAAAATAGAGGCCCAACTCCAACATTTAACCATGCTAAAGTGATGTGAAATATCTATCGGAACCAAAGAGAAACCCAACTCCAGGCACTTGGCCTCTCTTGTACTCCATTAGGCAGTTGCGGCATTTTGTCGCTAGATGACAGCAGGAGCGTTCTACATCAGTTTTTTTGAAAATGGCTTCAGCTTCAGACAACGAATCATCTGCTGATAGCATAAGCATAAGATAAGAATTTCGTGATTACAAGAACCACTTCCTTCAGTATTTCAAAAAGACAGCAACAAAAAATGGAGAAAAACTCAAAATATCTGAGTATAAAGTTTTTACCTACAGTAAAACTTATGAGAATGAGATTGCAGTTTCACGAACAATGTCAAATATCGTGTTTGATTACTTCATATTAATTAAGCCAAATTCAAGCCGGATCTTCCCAATGTACCTTTGTACACAAAACCCTGTCCAGTGAAGGCTGCCAAAATTCGAGATTTAAACACAATCAAAAATCATCTAAGACAGGACGTAGTCTCTTACATAGAATCACTGCAGTCAGCAGAAAACTTGTCCGATTGTGAGGGCGGTTAACATGTTAATGTGTATTGTGTAACAAATAAAAGTATTGCAAATCAAAGTGATTACTTGTCATTTACATTATTGTTTGTAAATACCACACATTAACATTCAAAACCACTCAATATGCCTGTAAACTTGTATGTAAAGGCTCGTGAATCCAAGAGGGACCCAATATTTAATCACATTGAAAAATTTATTTCTCATGCAAAATAATTAGTAGAAGCTTGTTGTCATGGTTATGAAAACATGTAATGGAGATGTACTTACGAGAAAAAAATATAGTTAGTCAGAGGCATTTTGTAGCAACAGCAAACATTTTTTCAGTTTCCCAAAAGTTTGATGTAATGGACTCGGGCCCTTCTTGGATTCCGGGTCTCAATTTCACCTTACACGACCCGATCTGAGAAATCGTCTTTATCTTATTAACATACAAACAATCGCAATTCAAGAAGACTAGTGGCTTGTGCAGCAAATACTGCTGCAAACTAAATTCGTTAGACGTTCAAATAAAAATTTTCAGATTTATTTTCAATGAAGAATACTTGTCTTTTTGATAGTTATTTTCTTCCATAATAATGAAACATACTCCCTCTGAATGGATTTTTTAGGCCAAATACTTTTTCTTGAACCTATCCAACTTTCTGTTTTTTAGTTTCAACGCGAAAACGCAAGTATCAATGTCAGGACGATAGCAGTAGCTATTTCAGGTCATTGTGGATTGTAGGCAAAAGTTAAAAAAATGTCAGGTTTGCTAAGCTTTCGAACAATAGCATTTTCGTGTAGAACTTGAAATGTAGAGCGTAAAATCATTTTATCCTACTAAGAGATCTTGCTGAAATGATCTGGAAACTACAAAATTTTCTAGGCCTCTTATTTTATCAGTAAGCAATACCTTTTAATCTTTTCTTAGGAACTGTAATTTTTGCGCTCTCTCGAGCTAATACTGAAGACAATGACACATATCAATATCTACACTACACCGCCATTAGGAACTGTAATTTTTGCGCTCTCTCGAGCCAATACTGAAGACAATGACACATATCAATATCTACACTACACCGCCATTAAGTATATGAAAAAGACCCAACCCCACTGGGTTAATAAGTATAAAAATATTTGATTTTTAATAACAATATTATTACCTTACTTAAGTTTTTAGTTATATATAGCAGCCACTCAGTAAATTATAGAAATGAAGATCTAAATTAAGATATTCTCTACATTTACTTACATAACCACAAAACGTTTCACTTTCATGTCATCAATGTAGCATCAATATTATGTACAATTAATGAAAAAATAGATGCATCATGATATTAACTATAATAATATTTAATTTCTAATGGTAATAATATCATCAAACCACCACAAGTTTCGTAGATTTGAATATCCAATACACAGCTGTAGGCCTACTCAGAAAATTATACACAGCAGAATCAGTTTTTAATAACAAATTGAATTGAGCTCTAAATATGTCGGCAATCTGCAGGTCATGGCCTTCGTGTAATAGCCTATTGTTTATTGTAGTGTGTGTTTTGTTCTGAAATTCAATCAAGTCGGCCGTTATTGAATAAAATTAGTTCTCAAAACTGACAACAGATGGATTTTGGAAAATAGGAAAATTATGTAAGAAAATTGACATTTCACTGAAAACTACTACTTTTCCGAAAAACTTTATATATATATATATATATTTTAGTTGTGCATATCTGTAGGTATTCGTAACCAAGCAGCCATTTTTCAATGAAGACTGTATTAAATATCGCTCTTGATCAATATTCAGCAAAGTTCGTTAGCATC
Source organism: Periplaneta americana (assembly GCF_040183065.1). NCBI lineage: Eukaryota > Metazoa > Arthropoda > Insecta > Blattodea > Blattidae > Periplaneta > Periplaneta americana. Next base: position 34,907,418 of record NC_091130.1, on the reverse strand, counting down.
ACGCTTCAATCTCTGTACCACTACACACCAGAAGTTCTTGTGCTGTTTAGTAGTTCTGTTTAATTTATTATTGACGGGGTAGCAAGCCAGTAAGTAGCTGTGTATAATCTGATTAATGAAGGCGTCTTAAAAACTTGACGCTGCCTCCGATTCATGCTTCTTCTGCAGAGATTACAGAGTGAGTTATACTCGAACGGAGCTTCGTTTCTTCTATTGGCCCACGCTAACTGAAGCGTCTTATACTGGTGAATAGCGCCCTCAAGTAGAATCTTTGTCCCTCTGTTCATTGCTGTAGTGTAATTAGTATTTATGCTTGAGTATAACCCTGACGGAAATGAATTACTTCTAATCATGCAGCAATTACGTTTATAATTACAATAATATTTATAATGTGCCTAGACTTATGTTGCCGTCACGGTGATGTAGTAGCTGCATTGCTAGACTTCCTAATCCTGTGCATCCAAGTTCGATACCTGGTTTACTCCCGATTTATAATTCGTGTTAGTCAAGCCTGTGAATCAAGGGTTTTCTCCGGGAGTTCCGGTTCCCCTGTGGGATCCCAACATATCTCCATCAGCATATCATCTCATCGTGGGTGTAGTGTAGACCAGCCTCCTATGGCGAAACCTGGACAATGACTCTGTCGGTAAATTGGTACAAACAGTTGGTTTCGTATGGGTGAATGAAGAATAGTCAAGTACATTATATTAGTAAAAAAAAGTGATATTATTTGAACGCCATAAAAATGACGTCATCTTGGAACTAAACGTTTCAGTACTAATGCCTTGATTGCCATATTATTACCAGTAAATGTTTCATCCCCACTTCCACCAGGACAACTACATCACAATTATACATACATATATAGCCCTAACGTATATTCCGTGCATATATAGGCCTACATACATACATACATACATACATACATACATACATACATACATACATACATACATACATACATACATACATACATACATACTGTTCTCCAACCAGGAGATCAACCGTGAAAGGAATGTGCTTACTATTGCGTCATCTATTGGAGCGAAGTAGATAGATAATATTACCGTTATAACGTCAGTTTAAAAACCATGTGCTCTCCTGCATATGTTATTTCCTGTATAGCGAGATTAAAAGACCAGGAGATTAACAGTGATCTAATTTTGTAACTAGGGTAGTATCAATATGTGAGTATCAATGTTATTGTTTGTGCTGTGACAGCTAGCCAATAGAGATACGAGTACCCGCGTGTGTGACCTTATGACATCTTATAACATCAACATTCATTCACAGCATTACCCCGCTTCGTCTCAGTCCCCAAAGACTTTCTCGTGGTTGGAGTACAGTACGTACATACAGTGCATACGTGCATACATACATGCATACATGTTAAATGTTATGTTTTATTTAACGACGCTCGCAACTGCCGAGGTTATATCAGCGTCGCTAGTGTGCCGGAATTTTGTCCCGCAGGAGTTCTTTTACATGCCAGTAAATCTACTGAAATGAGCCTGTCGCATTTAAGCACACTTAGATGCCATCGATCTGGCCCTATAATACAAACGATATGGAAATTATGAGAGTAATATTATAATATATACCCAAACAAAAGACATAAATTAATAACTGACATAAAACTCCAAAAAATATATATTACACATTCAATGGATCCAAGTTCAATCCATGCAAATTTGCATATTTTGTACATCTGCAGACCGGAGAGACAGATTTAGAATTTATATTAAGCCTATAACAATTTTATGAAATCATAACCCTTAGCAGGAATACGAAGACTGATATTGCTTAAGAAGAGATATTGTTAAAGTACTTTGTGATTTTTTGAAATATATTATAATATATTACAAAAATCAGAAAGTACTGTAGACAATAACAATAATAATAATAATAATAATAATAATAATAATAATAATTATTATTATTATTATTACTTATTTGTTTACTTATATTTTATTTTCTTATTTACGTACTTATTTGAGTATTTATTTATTTAATTATTTATTTAATTACTTAATTATTTATTTATTTATATATTTATTTATTTACTTAATTATTTATTTATTTGTTTGTTTATTTGTGTACTTATTTATGTACTTATTTATTTACTTACCTATTTACTTACTTATTTATTTATTTATTTAATTTTTTATTTATTCATATATTTATATATACAGTATATTTATTTATTTGTTTATTTATTTGTTTACTTATTTATTCATTTATATATTTATTTATATGTTTATTTATTTATATATATATATTTATTTATTTACTTATTTACTTATTTATTTGTTTACTTACTTACTTATTTACTTGTTTGTTTGTTTGTTTATTTTGCTGTACAACAGCCAGGGGCCAATAGAAGTTCAGCATATGAAAATTTTATTACAAGAACATTAATAATGATAGAAATTACAATAAAAGTATATAGAAATAATTATTAAAATAATTACAATTAAAAATAATTGTAATTGAAAATGAAAGGATGGCATCATATAAATGAATATAATACAAATGGTATAAAACATAACGAGAATAATATTATAATATATATCTAAACAGAAGATAATAATAATAATAATAATAATAATAATAATAATAATAATAATAAACACATTGTATTACAATCTGACGACGATTTCGTTATTCTAATGTCTTCATTTCGTGACGTTTAAAGGAGAGAAAGCTCATTTCATGACAGAAGGCAGGTTTAAATTCTTCTATTTCAAAGAATTCTTTCATAACAAATTACTCTCCTTGGCATTAATGCTAGAGAGCCGTTGAGAATATTTTATTACTGATGTTACAGGCCTAAAAAGGGAGGTGAAAGCCTGCATGACTGAAATATGTGTACCACAAGAAAGACGGGAGGTTAGCTCCAGTACTTCAGGAGACATTTTTATTTAATGGGTCCTGTGACAAAATGACAAAGAAGGCTGTAATTAAAGCATACCTCGAAGAATGTTTCTTCGAGACAAAAGTTTCATTCTACGTTGTAAATTAATAATTCCTTATTTGACGAGTGACGTTGATTTAAAAATTCTCGAAAATTAATGACGGACATCAAACTTTAGGAACTGAAAATTAAATTATTACGTCAAGTAAATACTTAAAAGGGCACCAGACAGTTGACGACATGAGCCGTTCTTGATCGCCTCGCGACGTGGGGAAAGGTTCGTCTTGCGTGTCAAATGAAGACAGACTCCGTTCCAGCAAATTATTATAACAGTGGGCTTTGAATATTCATAACCTTCTGGGTGACAACAGCGCAGGATTTTGTCGGAAATGACGTAGAGGATGTGAGATGCATTCAGGGCTGAAGGTCGGATACACTGTTATAAACAAGACGACTCCATCGGAAAAATTGGCCAGGATATCCTTTTCTCTCTGCAGCTGTTGATATTTTATTTTTATTTCTTATGTTTATTTATTTACTAGTTATATGGTTACAATGCGTTACATGACAGCATTGATCCCCGGTCATTTAGCTAACATTAACTCATCAACATACTATATAATTTTGTACATGTGATATGTACGTCTACTTACATTTCATGTTTCAGAGTTAATTTAAACTCAGTTTTTTGCTTCTCTTGTAAAATTCTCTTTTTGACAGGTACAAATACCATCTGTACTTTGGATTTGGTTTTAAAGTTTCAGAGTTAATTTAAACTCAGTTTTTTGCTTCTCTTGTAAAATTCTCTTTTTGACAGGTACAAATACCATCTATACTTTGGATTTGGTCCTAAAGTTTCAGAGTTAATTTAAACTCAGTTTTTTACTTCTCTTGTAAAATTTTCTTTTTGACAGGTACAAATACCATCTGTACTTTGGATTTGGTCCTAAAGTTTCAGAGTTAATTTAAACTCAGTATTTTGCTTCACTTGTAAAATTTTCTTTTAGACAGGTACAAATACCATCTGTACTTTGGATTTGGTCCTAAAGTTTCAGAGTTAATTTAAACTCAGTTTTTTGCTTCTCTTGTAAAATTCTCTTTTTGACAGGTACAAATACCATCTGTACTTTGGATTTGGTCCTAAAGTTTCAGAGTTAATTTAAACTCAGTTTTTTACTTCTCTTGTAAAATTTTCTTTTTGACAGGTACAAATACCATCTGTACTTTGGATTTGGTTTTAAAGTTTCAGAGTTAATTTAAACTCAGTTTTTTGCTTCTCTTGTAAAATTCTCTTTTTGACAGGTACAAATACCATCTATACTTTGGAGTTAGTCCTAAAGTTTCAGAGTTAATTTAAACTCAGTTTTTTGCTTCTCTTGTAAAATTTTATTTTTGACAGGTACAAATACCATCTGTACTTTGGATTTGGTCCTAAAGTTTCAGAGTTAATTTAAACTCAGTTTTTTACTTCTCTTGTAAAATTTTCTTTTTGACAGGTACAAATACCATCTGTACTTTGGATTTGGTTTTAAAGTTTCAGAGTTAATTTAAACTCAGTTTTTTGCTTCTCTTGTAAAATTCTCTTTTTGACAGGTACAAATACCATCTATACTTTGGAGTTAGTCCTAAAGTTTCAGAGTTAATTTAAACTCAGTGTTTTGCTTCTCTTGTACAATTTTCTTTTTGACAGGTACAAATACCATCTGTGCTTTGGATTTGGTCCTAAAGTTTCAAAGTTAATTTAAACTCAGGTTTTGCTTCTCTTGTAAAATTTTCTTTTTGATAGGTACAAATACCATCTGTACTTTGGATTTGGTCCTAAAATTTCAGAGTTAATTTAAACTCAGTTTTTTACTTCTCTTGTAAAATTTTCTTTTTGACAGGTACAAATACCATCTATACTTTGGATTTGGTCCTAAAGTTTCAGAGTTAATTTAAACTCAGTTTTTTGCTTCTCTTGTAAAATTCTCTTTTTGACAGGTACAAATACCATCTGTACTTTGGATTTGTTCCTAAAGTTTCAGAGTTAATTTAAACTTAGTTTTTTGCTTCCATTCTAAAATTTTCTTTCTGGCGGTTATCAGGGTTACAGTCTAAGCCGACGATATGCTATTTTGCTAACAATTAAGTTATAAAGACATTCAAGATTCTCTGTTAAATGATGTGAAGAAAAACGGGAGATCCGCAATAAAACTTGATATCTCCAGGATCGAACTTAAGCTCGTGGCTTAAATAACCATTCTATCATCATCATACCAAAATTTTATTACATATTCTAATTTTTGGGGGGGGGACATTGTCGAGACATGAATTTATTCTCCTTTTAATTTACCTAGAACTTAATTATTTCTTACAGGTTGTTATTAGTATTAATTTGATGAAAATTTTAATTTATAAATAGAATGTCGTTGCTGGCCACTAAACCAACTTAGCAAGGCGCCAGCCCATTATCATGGTAATAGGAGCGAGCAGGTGCAAGAGAAGAAAGGGCAAGTGGAGACCAGCATGAGTATGCAGCTTGAATTCAGCTGGTTCACACATTGTACATACGAAGAAACTATGTAAATACACCTGAGCAACCTGCTATTAAGACCCTATTTTATTCAGAATCACAAAAGACTTTCGATACCTTCAATAAAGGGCCTCGTAAGGGCTATAATTATTTATTGACTGTGAAATGTAGAGCGAATTCATTTACATACCACTTACACAATGAGTCGTGACGGAGGGCGTTAAATTGCTGCTGTACACAATCAAAATTGTTATCCAACAGAGTCTTGGAATAACATCTTTGTCATTACCAGTTCTTGATCATGTTACTATTGGTTCACTTGCTAGGGAATAACTTACAAATCAATTTTTTGTTTTCCTTTCCTAAGGGATGAAGTTCGATGCAATAGGCTTCAGTATCTTTCAATATAATTCTAAATTTCGATTGATATCTTTAATTCATTTCTCAATAATCAGTCACAATTAGTTCTTGATCATGTTACTATTGGTTCACTTGCTAGGAAATAATTTACGAATCAATATTTTGTATTTCCTTCCTAAAGGATGAGGTTCGATGCAATAGACTTTAATATTATTCAATAAAATTCTAAATTTTTGACCGATATCTTTAATTCATTTCTCAATAATCAGTCATAATCAGTTTTTAATCATGTTACTATTGGTTCACTTGGTAGGAAATAATTTAGAAATCAATTTGAAGTTCGATGCAATAGGCTTTAATATTTTTCAATATAATTCTAAATTTTCGACAGATATTTTTAATTCATTTCTCAATAATTAGTCATAATCAGTTCTTGATCATGTTACTCTTGGTTCATTTGCTAGGAAATAATTTACAAACCAATACTTTGTTTTCCTTTCCTAAGGGATGAGGTTCAATGCAATAGGCTTTAATATGTTTCAATAAAATTCTAAATTTTCTACCGATACCTTTAATTAATTCCTCAATAACCAATCATAATCAGTTCTTGATCATGTTACTCTTGGTACACGTGCTAAGAAATCATTTAAAAATCAATATGAGATCCGATGGAATAGGCTTTATTATTTTTAAATACAATTCTAAATTTTCGATAGATATTTTGAATTCATTTCTCAATAATCAGTCATAATCAGTTCTTGACCAAGTTACTGTTGGTTCACTTGCTAGGAAATAATTTACGAATCAATATTTTGTTTTCCTTTCCTAAGGGATGAGGTTCGATGCAATAGGCTTTAGTGTCTTTCAATATAATTCTAAATTTCGACCGATATCTTTAATTAATTTCCCAATAACCAGTCATAATCAGTTCTTGATCATGTTACTATTGGTTCACTTGCTAGGAAATAATCTACAAATCAATATTTTGTTTTCCTTTCCTAAGGGATGAGGTTCGATATAATAGACTTTACTATTTTTCAATAAAATTCTTAGAGTGTCGTTTATATTAAGTTACTGTTGCTCCAAGATATTTGAACTTTTTCATCTTTTCAGAGGTCAAATTTCCGTTCCGAAGTTTATGTTGTGGTTTCGTAAGAAGCTATTTTTTACGGGTAGTTAGCCCTTTGCCCAACCCCCAAGCTGGAGGAACACCCCTATCGGCTATCCGTAACTGCTTATTTAAAATAATGGAAGCTACCCTCCATATCTGGAGGCCGTCTCCTCTATCCGCAACCTGAGAACGCGTCACGCTGTGGTGATAGAAGACATACTCAAATAGAATGCAATACGATAAATTAATAAAAATGAATTGTATTGAATTGAATGTAAGTGAATTAAATTTGTTTCAACCACATGAATTGCTTTGAATTTAATTGAATTCTTTAGAGAGATTTGAGTTGAATGGATTCAATATATTTTAATTGCATAATTTAGAGAAGTAATAAGAGTTGAATTGAATATAAACATTTCATTGGAATTATATTGATTGAGTGTTTTGAAATTTATTTGAAATGGATTTATACAAATTGAATGTTCCAGTTACTATACTGATTCAACTACAGTATTTCATTTTTGATATAGTTTACTATAATGAAATAATCAGCATTAATTTTACTAAATATTATATAAGCACTGCCCTTATAATGTATTGACTAAAATACCTCCCACAAATCGAACCAAAGATTTTCATTCCTCAGTGAATAGCACTAAGAATATACAATGTTATTACAGAGCTCTATTTTAATTAGTACTTACTTACTGGCTTTTAAGGGACCCGGAGGTTCATTGCCGCCCTCACATAAGCCCGCCACTGGTCCCTATTCTGAGCAAGATTAATTCAGTCTCTATCATCATATCCCACCTCCCTGAAATCCATTTTAATATTATCTTCCCATCTACGTCTCGGCCTCCCTAAAGGTCTTTTTCCCTCCGGCCTCCCAACTAACACTCTTTATGCATTTCTAAATTCGCCCATACGTGCTACAAGCTCTGCCCATCTCAAACGTCTGGATTTAATGTTCCTAATTATGTCAGGTGAAGAATACAATGCGTGCAGTTCTGTGTTCTGTAACTTTCTCCATTCTCCTGTAACTTCATCCCTCTTACGCCGAAATATTTTCCTAAGCACCTTATTCTCAAACATCCTTAATCTCTGTTCCTCTCTCAAAGTGAGAGTCCAAGTTTCACAACCATACAGAACAACCGGTAATATAACTGTTTTATAAATTCTAACTTTCAGATTTTTTGACAGCAGACTAGATGACAAAAGGTTCTCAACCGAATAATAACAGGCATTTCCCATATTTATTCTAATTTCCTCCCGAGTATCATTTATATTTGTTACTGTTGCTCCCAGATATTTGAACTTCTCCACCTCTTGAAAAGATAAACTTCCAATTTTTATATTTCCATTTCGTACAATGTTCTCGTCACGAGACATAATCATATAACTTACTTTATCTTTTCGGGATTTACTTCCAAACCTACCTCTTACTTGCTTCCAGTAAAATTCCCGTGTTTTCCCTAATCGTTTGTGGATTTTCTCCTAACATATTCACGTCATCCACATAGACAAGAAGCTGATGTAACCCGTTCAATTCCAAACCCTCTCTGTTATCCTGGACTTACTCTAATGGCATACTCTAGAGCAAAGTTAAAAAGTAAAGGTGATAGTGCATCTCCTTGCTTTAGCCCACAGTGAATTGGAAACGCATCTGACAGAATCTGACCTATACGAACTCTGCTGTACGTTCTATTTTAATTAGTAGAACAAGAAAACAAAAGAGAGCGGATTGGTCATTTTATTCTTAGGCACTATACAGTTATGCAGTGAAAATTCTCCGCTTAAGAGAGAACAGTTAACTACATTGTTAAGGAAAAGGCGTTCAGTCCCTTGGCCAGATTCAAACCCAAGACCGTTTGTTTCAAAGTAGTGTTAAAGTTGCACTCCTCAAACGTTGCCGGTACTTACACTGACACTTACAGTCTCGTAGTACCAAATACATATTTTTTATAGTGTAGACTTTACACTCCTGATTCCTTATGTAATGCAATTTATATGCATGATCCGACCCTTCTTCTGGTTACTCTGTTTATGACATTTTTGTACGAAGTGAATTAGAATTATATTATAATTTATTATTATTTAAATTAGAAAGATAATCCCTTGCCATTCCAAGGGTGCGTAGGTTTATTGTATTTCATGCTGTGCATATATGTAGAATGGCCTAGTTGGGATTAATGTGAACTTTTCTGTAGAACATTATCATATTTATTGCTGTATAAACTTGTAAAAACCCTTGAGCGAAATATAAAAAGCCTATAACCAGAGATGTGTTTATAGTCATAATCTGGTTTTAATTTCACATAAATTCTTTAACAAGATATCGTTGTTATATATTTAATATTTTTAAAATTTCACGATAACTTCTTGATAATATTACTCGTCATTTTCACAAGAATCTTTATGTTTCCAACCAAATTGAACATTATGAAATATATATTTTTTGGTTTATTTCAAAGCAATGAAATTATATAAAATTACAGTAGGTTTTGTCAAAGGTAAAACTATTTAGACAGAAATTTGTTAAAAATGCATTCAATATATTCCTGCTGTGTAACAGTTTTTGCTAAAAGCTTATCTTTTAATTTGGTTTTAAGAACTCTACTATTATCAATATTTGTAATATTAAGTGGAATTTTATTAAAACGTTTCAGACCCACAACAAAATGGCTATTACAAACCTTGGCTTATCTACATTTAGGAACAGTAATTATGTTATGGTTATTTCTAATGTCATAGTGCCACTACAGGGAATGAGATGAGAGTGAAGTGAAAGACTATTGAAACTTATGTAGGACCTATACATAATTATGTAGGTTGTGTTGTAAAATTAGGTGTTTTATTTTATGTTTTATTATTATTGTGTTAAATTGTATTGTGTATTCTTATTGTATTGTGTATAAAATTGTATATGTGTTGTAAATTGTATTATGTATTGTAAATTTTATTGTGTATTGCTTATCATTTTAACTGTGTATTGTTAATATTGTATATACCACTGCCACCGGGTGCTTGCCCACTTGCAGTGTAAATAAATACATACATACAATTTCTAATGTCATGGGAATGTACCGTAATACCAGAATCATGTTCATGTAAATGTTCATATATGAACACAATATTAGCAAAAACATTCAATGAAGAGAGACTTAGAATTCCAAATTCATTGAATAATAATAATAATAATAATAATAATAATAATAATAATAATAATAATAATAATAATAATGATGATAATGATGATAATAATAATAATTTATTTTAGCTGGCAGAGTTAAGGCCGTAAGGCCTTCTCTTCCATTCAACCAGCAAAAAGTATACATACATACGTATGAACTTATAAAGAATTCAATAATTTGATTTAGATAAGAGTTACATGTATACAAGAGTTATTTACGAATTAAACAACAAAATACTATGAACTATTAATTAAACATGAAATACAAACTATGTAGCAGAATTAAGCTAAAATACATAGAATTTTAATATATTTCAAATAATGTTAGATAATAGAAAGAGATTATTATGAGACAATTTTGAAAATACAGCACTATCAGGATGCACGTGTAAAGGAAGGAGTAACAATGTAGACAGTGATATTTTAAGTCAGTATGATTGAAGTGAAATACTAAGAAGGTTATCTTTTAAGCTGTTTTTAAAAGTGTTTATTGTCTTGCAGCCCCTAATACTTTGTGACAAGGAATTCCATTGTCGCGAGGTGGATACTGTAAAAGATGATGAATAACGAGATGTTCTATGAAGAGGTATACTTAACGCGCCACAGATAAGTGATCTGGTATTTACGTCGTGGTTAGAGTATAGATAAGAGAAACGAGACGAAAGGTAATTTGGTGTTGAAGTGTGCAGAATTCGAAAGAGTAAAGACAAAGAGTGTAAAGTTCTGTGTTTTTTAAGTCGGAGCCACGAAAGACTTGCGAAGGACGGTGATATTGATAATATCGTCGGATGTTGCATACGTATCTCACGCACATAATCTGAGCTCGCTGTAACTTGACTGACAGTTCAGAACTTAGGTCACTTAACAAAATGTCACAATAATCGAAGTGCGGCATTACTAGGGTTTGTACTAGGGTACAAAGTTAAAATTATAAGGGCTTACAAAGTTGTCTTAAAATACGCACAGCTCTTTCTGGAAGAAAAAAAAATATGTGTATAAATTTTTGTAGCGGCACTATTTACCCATAGAATTCCATAATTCATATAAAACTGAAAGCAACCATGATAAGCATTTGATAAGGTACTGGCAGGGACCAATTATTTTAATCTTCTTAACAAGTGAATGATCTTTGACAATTTGACCCACAACGCTCGAATATGTTCCTTCTAAGTAAGCCTAAGTTATTATTGAGATAAAAACCTAAACGTTTAGCATATTTATCACTACAAAAATTCTTATAAAGACATACGTAATTATATAACGATGTTGTTTTTACTTAAATAGGTATTTATATTTACGATAGTGTACACAAACTGTAATATATTTACAATTTATATCTTGTATGAAATCCATAAATCAAAAATAAAATATATTTGCATTCGGGTTGGTATCATACTAAATGATTTCATTAATATCTTTTGAAAAAAATAGTTAAAAAACATAAATATGAACAAAATATGCGACAACATAAAGTGACTGAATTGTTGTAACACTTGTAAAAACCTGTAGTCTATTTAGAAAGTATGTTAGCTTCGTCACACACTCTTTTAATCGATTAAATTTTTTGTAAATCTAAATCAATACAATTTCATATCTTCATCATACAGCAAGGACCTCGTAGCATGTAAAGAGAGTTTTTTTTTCTGAAACTCCGCCTATTTAACGACATGATAGAATTACTTACAAGCCCATTTTAGCAGATTAAAAATTATGTTTTATTCTACTTACTACATCGCTACTACGACACTAAACGGAATAATTTATGTACTCATTATAGGATAATGAGGTCCCCAGGAGCTGCGGACTACTCCGTATTGATTTTCCATTATGGAGAATAACTATTAGTTCTTCTATAAATGGAAATCTTTTTGTTATTCTTCTAGTTATACTAAAGAATTGAGTAGTCCACCTTTCTTGTGCTTATCCACGTTGCTTGTTTCTATTGCCCTATATTGTTTAGTTTTTATAGTGGGTACTTGACCCTGTGTCATTAATCCAAGCATTCGTATCAAGGAGTGACGCGCCATAGGAATATTTATTTTTGTCGGCGCTTTAGCGTTGCTCTCGATGTACCAAATAAGACAAAATACAGAACACCGCATGGTGATAATGACTATGGTGATGATGAATGAATGAATGAACGAGCGAATGTACGAACAAATATATGAATGAATGAATGAATGAATGAATGAATGAACGTATGAGCGAATGAGCGAATGTATGGAATTCGTTGCCTCGATAATAGAATGAAGGACAAAAGTAGCAATTAGCATACAGTAGATGAAATTTGACGGGAGCTAGAAGTGTGCGGTACATTTTACATCGATCTCTCATTCATTCGTTCATTGGCTCACTAGTTCATACGTTCGTTCGCTCATTCGTTCATACGTTCATTCGTTCATTCATTCATTTGCTCATTCGTTCTTTCGCTCATTCGTTCATATGTTCGTTCGCTCATTCGTTCATTCGTTCAATTGTTAATTCCCTCATTCTTTCATACGTTCACTCGCTCATTCGTTCATATGTTCGTTCGCTAATTCGTTCATACGCTCATTCGTTCATTCGTTAGTTCGCTCATTTGTTAATTCGCCCATTCGTTCATACGTTCATTCGCTCATTCATTTATTCGCTCATTCGTTCTTTCGCTCATTCTTTCATACGTTTGTTCACTCATTCGTTCATACGCTCATTCGTTCATTCGTTCGTTTGCTCAATTGTTAATTCGCTCATTCTTTCATATGTTCGTTCGCTCATTCTTTCATATGTTCATTCATTCATTCATTCATTCATTCATTCATTCGTTCATGGCCCACAATAAACCGGGAACGAGAATCAGAACGAGAACGGGAAGCGAAGAATGTGAACGTGAAGATTTTTTATTGACAATAAACCGATAAAGGAAAAGACAATGCATGTCAATAACGATATGTAAAGTCAATATTACGCATTCTGATGTTATTTGTGTATACTTGACCAATGACATTCCCTCATGAGTAGAAGCCAGTCAACATAAATACAGGTAAACCAACTTTCGAAATATAAGACACGAAATATTTAAGAATTCATGTGATAATCTGACCACATATATATGTAACATATATTGAAAGTATTATATTATTAGTGAAAATACTGGCCGTACCCGTGCGCTCCGTTGCACCTGTTAGAAATAAATATAAAGTAATTATGTAATTAAAATAGGACGTTTGATCCAGGGAACATTCGTGTTTGATAGAAGGATAAATCGTTCAATATGTTCCTTAATTTAAATTGTATTTAAATAATTAAAATGCGATCATTTTGATCCAGAGAGCACTCAGAAGTTACGGTAGTAGCATTATAGCATTATGTCCATCTAGAGAAACTACACTTTCCAATGATTAAATAATAATTAATTATACAAATCGATTAATTTAGCTTTCGATATTACTTCATACAAACACAGAAACACCCTCTGTAGGCTATGTTTCATAGCTTACGATTGTTGTTGTCCAAGGCCCCTTATAGACGTAGTCATTTGTTTTTCATTTCATTACACAGCCTTAGATGGCGTTGTATTTTAATTTTAAAACTCATTTATCTCATTAAATATCAGTCCCACCAAAATTTTGCAAAGAATAAACCTTATCGGGAATCATTTTTAAAGAAACTTTTGTTATGCAACATATTTCACAGAAATCAATAATAAGCGAGATATTTTGATTTATTTAATTCAGACCTCCTTATAACCCCCATTTTAAATAACGTATTTTGAATGCCATATAGCCTAAAATCTAAGTTATAACGAACTTAATTTATATTCCAATTTTCACATAAATCGGTTCAGCCATTATCGCGTGAAAAGGTAACAAACCTCCAGACAGACATACAAACAAAAATTTCAAAAAAGCGATTTTCGGTTTCAGGATGGTTAATTATATATGTTAGGACCAATTATTTTTGGAAAATCGAAAATTATCAGAAAAATTTCGGCTACAGATTTATTATTAGTATAGATTATATCAAGGCCTCCTTGCTACAAAATATATGACGACCAGATAGCTGAGTAAATCTAGTAGGCTGTGATCTGAAACGAGAACGGCAAAGTTAAAACTTGGCCAAATCTCCGTTTCCGTTCTCGGGCTCCGGCAAGCTTCTTGTTCATTGTGAATGCTCACATTTAAATATATTTATTTTAAAAACATTTCCGTTTCCGTTCTCGTTGTCGTTTCTGTTCCCGGTTTATTGTAAACCAGCCTTAATTGGCTTTTCCACCTTGGACTATTCCACACTGCAACACTTGTATAATCCAGAAATTGTCTCTATCTCGAGTATTGGCAATTAATGAAGTATGGTTGTTGAATTTATTAAAGCACAAAGAAATCAGAATAGAAAGAGTGTTAAAATTGAGTGCAGTAATAAAATAAGGAAAATGTTATGAAGAAAAAATAAAGAAAATTGAAAAGAGACTAGAGAAGAGAAAACAAAATAAAAATGAAATGTTATGTAGCATACACATTTTCAGCCTTAAACCTGTTTGTCTGAAACAGAAGAAGACTAAAAGGCGGAACATGAACTGGAAAGATAATTACTCCAGTTGTTTGGATAGCTTTCTAGAATTGTTATTAAACTGACGAACGCACTGCAATTTCGCCTTATATAAGACCATTCTTCAGCACGAACGATTGAAACCAAATACTGTTTACAAATGTAGAAACATTTCATTATATTTGTGTTCATAAAAACTAGATTCTAGCTCCCCTCGATGTTTAACATCAACAACTATGAATGTCAGACGAAATCAGTACGAATTTTCATCTATAAATGACTTTACTTTTAATTTTAATATCATGTCATTATTTCTACTACGTCAATGTTAAATTCCCAGAGACATGAATCAATTTAATTTGACTTCTTTTGTCAGACAGGATGTACGCCAGATTAATTGAATATTATGATCACATATTAACTCCCAGATCATGATTATAAGGTAGAAAATTGTTATATGCATCCTTTGTCAAGGTACAAAAGTTCATTGTAAAAAACATTAATTAAGTCTTCCAACCGTTCGCTGTGTAAAATGATTTCCATGGCGTAACGTATATGTTTTATGATATTATAATTTTATTTTATACAATATGTAGGAATGTGTAATCCAATATTCTATACAAAAAATTTCAAAGGTTTTATTGAATATGATGTAAATTAATCAGAAACCAGAATTACAAAAAATAGTTATTAAACGTGGAATTTTAAATTATTCATAGTCTAATACATTTACAACTATTTTTTAAAGTTAAGTTGTCTCTCAAACAAAGTATTAGAAATGAACTTGTGTGTGTGTGCGTGCGTGCAAACAAATAAGAATATAATAAGTAGGCCTATGCAAAGGTGTGCTGAAATATGTATACAACTCTAACTCTTAATTCTTTTACAATTTTGTATTAGTTTCAATAATATTCCATACTTTTAGTTAGAATTTAAAGAGATAGCTATAAATAAATGATTGTCTTGTGAGTAAATATTTTTTAAATTCTATGATAACACTTTAAAATTTGTTTCAAAATGAATATTATCTTCACAGGCCTTGTTTATTTTGAGATTTCAACAGAATGTTGAGTTTTAATAATAAATTCTAACTTATGTGCTTAAAAACTAATAGTAGGTATTAAACAATCGCAGTTCGTTTTATAGATTTTTCCTATCAAACCTGCAGGAATGTATAATCCAATATTCTATACAAACGTTTCAAAGGTTTCAATGATTATAAAGCAACTTTAACTCCAAACCAGATTTTAAAAAGTAGTTTGTCAAATGTTGAAGTTGAATTGATTCACAGTGTAATAAAATCTCAAATATTTGTTAGTCTTTAATTTTTTTTCCACACAAAATATTAGTACTATAACTCGTATATGTATGTAAAAACAAATACTAGTATAGGCATGAAAATATTCGCTAAAATATATTCTTAACTCCATTAGCTTTTAATTTGTTTCACAATTTTCGTACAAGCTACAATATTTCCTTCCAAATTTTATGAGGATTTTGTTACCAATTTTTAATATATATTCCAGACTATTAGTTTCAATTTAAAAGGATTACTGAAGGTGTTGCTAGTAAATAATTTTTAAATGCTCTATGTTTACACTTATAAAATCAGTTGAAAATAGATGTGTAAACTTTAAAGTTTGTTTTAAGATTTCAACAGATTTTTTTTCTTTTAGTCATATTCTATAAATGCATGAGGGGTTCAGGAGTAAAATATGGTAAGTGACGTTTTAATGTTTTGAAGTTATTAGATAGCTAAACATTTAAACACGCAACAGTATGTATGTAGTTACCAGGAAAGTGAAATCTGTATTCTTCTTCCATCTGTTGAGATGTTGTAAAACTAGCTACTGCATTAGACGCAAAATGTAAGATACTATATTATACGGTCCATATCTCGTTTTTGTCCAAAATGTTAGTTATCATGTTTTACGCCCGGGCCCCTCATAGCAATTCTAGTTTTAGGTTTTCTTCTACCCAATATGTATCAATGTGCAATCCGATATTCTACACAAATAAAAGGCCTAAACATTTTTAGTGAATATAATGTATTTAATTTAAGATTGAATTTATAGAAAAAATTGTATTAAACAATGAAGAATAAATGCTTCACAGTGTAAATAAATGACTAACTGTTTGCTGAAGTTTTAAAGTTATTTTTTAAACAAAGTATTATTGACATAATTCGTCTGTTGAATAAAAACAGATACGAACCTAAATATGCAGAGTTGCTAAAATATACGTATAAATTCTTCAAATCTTAACCTGTCTTATAAATAAACTTCAAACTTTGTTGTTAAATTTTTAGAGGATTTTGTTACTTTACTTATGTGTATGTATTTCAGACTTTTAGTTAGAATTTAAAAGGTAATAAATAAATATTTGTCTTTCTAATGAATATTTTTTTAATTCTTTATTTTTACAATTTATAATTTATTTAAATATACGCCTAAAGGTATCAAAGTTTTTCGAGATTTTAACAGAAATATTATTTTAATCCTAAACTATAATTAACTTATTACTTAGAATCTAAACGCATGTAGACCCTATTAAGCAACCGCAACTCCATTTAGAGATTAGTTTTAAGTCATTAAATATCCATCTTGGTTACTCCACATTTACACAGGTAATTAAGAAAATACAGACATCAGTTCTTTTTTCGTTCACCATGTGTCTGTAACTTTTGATGTATATTTCATCCTTTTATTTCATTTCTTAATTCCATCTCGTGGGACAAACGAAATATGAGAGATTCATGAATGAATTATAAGCGTGAGGCAGCCATGTTGCCCACGGCATGTTGTTTAATGAGTAAGACTTCCGGCCATCTTGAATACAGGCAGAAACATAGTAATTAGTGTTGTAGGTTGGAATTGGGCGTGGTCTTTGATGACTGCTAGTGAGTTGGATATCGAAAAAAGATCAATTCCAACTTTTTTCTGACGCTTGCGATTTTGTGTCTATTCTTTCTAACTTATCAGATATAATTAACGTATTAGCTCTCCGCAAGACACAAAACTATCGAGATTTATAATGAATGAGAAGTGAAATTATGTTTTGGGCTTAGTAACAAGTTCATATGATTTGTAATGTATTGTGCTGTTTCATATGTTAAATGTTGACTTCATTAATTTCGAAATTGTCACTTACTGACGTGTATCTCTATCAGTGGGACTTTATTTCTGTGAGTTCTGTACTAAAAATGTTCATTATCAATAATGTCTAACAATAACAGGAAATTTAATAACTCATATACAGTGGCACTATATAGTAAATGTCATATTCCATGTTATTGTAAAATATGTGTAAGGAGTTTGTGTTCATTTATTACTACACTGTATGACAAATATCAAAAGATTTATAAATAGTAATAATAATAATTATAATAACAACAGTAACACATTATTCTATATAATATACGAGCATTATGTCATAAATGAAGATTTAGGTAAATGTGTGAACACATACATAATTCGTTTAATAAAAGTACACGTAAAGAAATTAAAATACATTCACGCAAAATCGTTGTCGGAACAATGCTATGATATGGCAGTAAAACATAAACACTAAAACCTCATCTATCGTACTCAATTTTATAAAAATAAAATTATCCAATGAAAGAACGGACTTAATAAAAGCTTCACTAATTTAGTTCGCAATTCGTTTTAACACCAGATCTAGTAATGCACAAAAGAAATTACGCATATTAAAAAATAGGCCTATGTAACTTAACGTAAATATATATGGCTAATTGGGATTTTCCGGTCCCTGATCGAGTCAAAAATCCTAATAGAACTGATATTTAACCCTTGCTGTGAATTCCGGTGAAGTCCGGAGGGCCTAACTAGTTAATCCACTCTCCTCACCTCCACGCTGGGGCTCATTGGGATCTTTTAAGATGTGAAAGAGAGAGTGGTGTGCGGAAAGCAACGGGAAGCTACAGCATTTACCTTTCCCAAGAAAAACTGCAAATATTGTAGAGACTAAGAAGAAGGCAGAAAATAGGAAAGACAGTAGAATGCTGGGTTTGCAGTAAAAGACCTACCCTCGAATGAATGAATATACAGAGTGATTCACGAGGATTTACACCCACTTACGGAGCTTATTTCTGAAGATATTCTGAGCAAAAAAAGTCACATAAATATCTGTCTTAATGTCAATATTTTCAGAGTTACATTAATTTGAAGTTCTTAGTAAAATACTTTCTTTTTTTTTTTTAGTTTCAAGGGTAAAAAAATATTACAAACAGAAAATGAACTATTCAGAAGTATCATTTATTTAATTGGCTAGTGTTCTGAAGCTAAAAAAGTGTTGTTAATTGCTTTGTACAGATTTTATTTTTCAATTTTTTAAACTAAAAATTACATCATTCTTAAACACGTAACACAAAAATTGTTACAAATCATACGACTTTAGGAACTTGATCCTTTACAGTTTAATTATCCATCCTAATATACAGTCTTGAAGAATTTACAAGAGTGACGTGATTTGTAACAATTGTGTGAAAAAAAAAAGTAAGAAAAATGTAATTTTGTAGTTAAAAATTGAAAAAAAAAAATCTGTACGAAGGAATTAAAACAAAAGATACTCTCGAACAGTTCATTCTTTTCCTATAATTTTTTACCCTTAAAATTAAATAGTAATAGTATTTTACTAACAACTTCAAATCAGTGTAAGTCTGAAAATATTGAGATTAGGACACATGTTTATAAAACATTTTTTGCTCAGAATGTCTTCGGAAATAAGCTTCGTAAGTGATGGTAAATTCTCGTATATATAGATGAAAGATCATACTTAGTAAATCGCTCAATAAATAAATGTGAGTGAGTGAGTGAGTGAGTGAGTGAGTGAGTGAGTGAGTGAGTGAGTGAGTGAAAGGAAAAATTGTTGTATGATGGTGGTTTAATTTGTGTTTTGTTTTTCTTTTGTCACACATTCTAAACTCGTAAGCAATTACACTTTAAACAAACCGCTACGCATTTATATATTCCGTAATCTTTATTTTCTTTCGTCTGATAATATTCTAATCCTACAATACGCTATTGAACACAATGAAATTAATTATATGTAGGATTTTATTCCTTCACTTATTACAGAGTAAGTGGTTACGTATATAACTTTAACTAGGGCTTACTGTAGATTTCATATTTATATTTCAATTTTCAGCTTCATCGTCTTCTTTTTCTATATACTTTTATTTATTTTATGCTCGACCATGCCGAAATGTAGTAATTATACACCTGGTAGCAGTCCTTTAATGCATGTAATTAAAGTACACCTATTCATTAAAGTTCAGGTTTTTTATTATTCTCGGATATGCAATCGAAAGACAACGAGGGAAACGTCACGGAGGCTGGAAATCCAATACTGTCTCAGAAGGTTACTATAATAATTAGCGTTAATTGTAAATAATATTCAAATAAATTCAATTTGTCATCACGTTTTTCAATTCTAAATCAATTTCCAGGTTATCACAAAATTAGGTCATGTTATTCTTTGCATTACATCAAGGTCAATGACATTATTGTTCCTCGGAAAAAATCAATACTTTCGCGTCTGCGCACATCTCACAATTCAAGAGCTATGAACAAGGTCACTTCCGATCTTCTGTCAGATACAAATAAAATGTATACTACTGAATAATTTAAAGTTAGAAAAATGGTCGAGCATAAAAAGTCGTATGAAACTTGCCTATAATGGTAATTAAGACGCTCGTATGAAAATTATGAGACTCGGTTGCGCTCGTTTCATAAACAAACATACTTGCGTCTTAATTACTATCATTATAGGCTCGTTGCATAATGTACTATAAACAACCTTCTTGTTTCTCTTCTGGTCCAAAAGTACGGATTCTGTTTCCTAATTGAAGGCTTCCCCGAAATAACGATGTATCCAATAAAACTGTAATTCATATTTCAGAAGAAATGAAAATAAATTCAGAGGCATATTTCATTAGGGCCATATTTACTATCACAACCTAGGATACAAGTTTATTCAGGCATTTAACGCAAGAATTTATTGTTATAAATAAATGATTTAAAATTACTTTTTTCCGTTACATCACATATTTCAAGAATATGATGTTACATCCTCTTTCCGGGAAAGTCCGCAATTGTAAACACTTCATTTAAAATGTTTTTAGTCAATTATTTATAAATCGAACTTCACTGCCTTACAGCACATTAAAAATGACAAGATAATTGTACAATTTCATACCAGAGAATTTTTATAATTAAAATAGAGTTTAAACTGGCATTCGTTATTACTAGAAATTATATGATTATTTTAATTGTTATGAATGTACTTTTTAACTAGTCCACCGCTGTGCAGTAACGGTTATCATGTCTGACCGTGGAACGACTGGGCCTGGATTAAAATCTTGACTGTGACAAATTACTGCTTGAGGTTTGTTCCGGGCTTTTCTCTCAACCCTTTAAGAGTAAGGACTTTACTAATAGACGGTAGTATATTATGCACACTGTTTAAAGGGTGTAATTGATATTTCGTTATTTTAAGTGTTGTATCAGTGAAGTGTGAAGTGTGTTGTGCCAGTGAAATGCGTTGTGTAAGTGAAGTGTGTTTGTATCAGTAAAGTTTTATAGTTTATAGTGGCAGTACAAAGTATTTGATCAGTGACATGTTTTTGAAGTGTTAGTGAAATCAGGATAGAATCAGTGAAATGTGTCGTAGTTCCATTGAAGTGAGTGAGTTGACAGCGAAATGAGTGTAGTGCTAAAAGATACTTGTGCATGTATGACCATATCATACTCGTGGGTTTTAGTTCGAACTCAGGGTTAAGATACAAATTAGATTTACTTTAAATGTTATTTTAAGTGGTCGTGCTTCATTTAATTTTGGATGCTCATTATTATTATTATTATTATTATTATTATTATTATTATTATTATTATTATTGATTATATTTATAACCATGCAATAAGAATGTTACGAATAATTCGGTCAATTACTTATTCATTTTCAACACCTGATTCTCTTGTAATATAATACTATACATTAGTGAGATCGAAACTCGAATATGCGTCTGTAGTTTGGAACTCTATTACTAGTTCTGATTCTGCTAAACTGGAAATATTCAAAGGAAATGTATTTCATTATGTTCGTACAGATTCCTGCCTAATAACTCTGGGTATAATTATGATAAAAATGCGAGCAATTTAAATGTCGAAGCCTGTATGCCAGACGTCATGATCTCGATTACTAATTCTTATGTAAGGTCCTTAAAGGTGACATTAATTGTTAATCTTTCTTGAACAGTGTCAGCCTTCGTATTCCTATGAAGGACATGAGACATCACAAACTCTTCTATATTGAAAATTCTAAATCTTCCTCGCCGGTCTCCAGATGTATTAAACATGCTAACTTACATGTAGGCGATTTCGATCCGTTCAATTTATAGAAGTATTAGAATATGGCAATGTCTTTGCTAATATTATTTGCATAACCCTATATTAATTGGTAGTAAGAATCAACTCCTTTCTCTAATAATTTATTGCTTTAATTCTTGTAAATTAATTATTGTAATCTATGTTCTTTATTTCTAACTGTAGTAACTATCGAGGAATATCACTTTTGTTGACGTCGTATAAAATTTTGTCGAATATCTTTTTGAGAAGATTAACTCCATATGTAGATGAAATTATTGGGGATCATCAGTGTGGTTTTAGGCGTAATAGATCGACTATTGATCAGATTTTTTGTATTCGACAGATATTGGAGAAAAAATGGGAGTATGAGGGTACAGTACATCAGTTATTCATAGATTTCAAAAAGGCGTACGACTCGATTAAGAGAGAAGTTTTATATAATATCCTTATTTAATTTGGTATTCCCAAGAAACTAGTTCGGTTAATTAAAATTTGTCTTAGTGAAACTTACAGCAGAGTCCGTATAGACCAGTCTCTATCTGATGCTTTTCCAATTCACTGCGGGCTAAAGCAGGGAGATGCACTATCATCTTTACTTTTTAACTTCGCTCTAGAATATGCCATTAGGAAAGTTCAGGATAACAGAGAGGGTTTGGAATTAAACGGGTTACATCAGCTTCTTGTCTATGCGGATGACGTTAATATGTTAGAAGAAAATCCACAAACGATTAGGGTAAACACGGAAATTCTACTTGAAGCAAGTAAAGCGATAGAGTTGGAAGTAAATCCCGAAAAGACAAAGTATATGATTATGTCTCGTGACCAGAATATTGTACGAAATGGAACTATAAAAATTGGAGATTTATCCTTCGAAGAGGTGGAAAAATTCAAATATCTTGGAGCAACAGTAACAAATATAAATGACACTCGGGAGGAAATTAAACGCAGAATAAATATGGGAAATGCCTGTTATTATTCGGTTGAGAAGCTTTTATCATCTAGTCTTCTGTCAAAAAATCTGAAAGTTAGAATTTATAAAACAGTTATATTACCGGTTGTTCTGTATGGCTGTGAAACTTGGACTCTCACTTTGAGAGAGGAACAGAGATTAAGGGTGTTTGAGAACAAGTTTCTTAGGAAAATATTTGGGGCTAAGAGGGATGAAGTTACAGGAGAATGGAGAAAGTTACACAACGCAGAGCTGCACACATTGTATTCTTCACCTGACATAATTAGGAACATTAAATCCAGACGTTTGAGATGGGCAGGGCATGTGGCACGTATGGGCGAATCCAGAAATGCATATAGAGTGTTAGTTGGGAGGTCGGCGGGAAAAAGACCTTTGGGGAGGCCGAGACGTAGATGGGAAGATAATATTAAAATGGATTTGAGGGAGGTGGGATATGATGATATAGACTGGATTAATCTTGCTCAGAATAGGGACCAATGGCGGGCTTATGTGAGGGCGGCAATGAACCTCCGGGTTCCATAAAAGCCAGTAAGTAAGTATGTTCTTTATTTTGTTGTTAACTCAAGTATTTAATTTGTACCATAGTTGTTCATTTTAATGTATTAATTGTATCACTGTGCTGGACTTTTATTGGCCAATGACTGTTGTCCAGCACATAAATATCAATAAATAAATAAATAAATAAATTATTATTATTAATTATTATTATTAATTATATTTTTGTTAATTGTGTTTATTATTAATTGTCATTATTGAATGCAATTATTTATCACTGTCACCGGGTATTTACCCATTTGAAGTGTGAATAAATACATACTACATACAATAAGTGCTGATAACTTTCGGCGTTGGACGCTGGGCTCATTTCGCTGACATTATCACCTTCATTTCACAGACACGTTAAATAGCAATCGCAGTTGATAAAGCGTCGTAGAATAAACAAATAAAAACTGCCTGTAATAAACAGTAGTTAATTTAGTTAATATTTAATAGTTATGTCAAACTTTTCAGATTGTGACAATTGTATGAAAATAGAGAAAAAATCATCTAGAGTTTAATAATTCATTAAATATACGTGTTAAATTTACGTATGGAGCCCATGCTTCTGAACCACAAAGAAAATCTGGAAGAATCATTTTCGCTACCGTTGATTACTGTTGTTATAGACCCTCGACGCATTTCCACAGCTGAAGTAAATTAATACATCCTGTCAATCAATACGTAGCTATGTGCGTCTTGGACAATTCCGACCATTAATTCACGTAATTGACAATACTATGACACCGATATTGATGTGGAACGTGATGCTAATGTTGAGAGAGAGATATCAGGAATGGCCAACAAGCAGCACTGCGATGGCCGTCGTGGGGTGGGGCTATGAGCAAATTGGAGCACGGGGCAGTATTGACAGCGAAACTAAGGCTCATTCTTCCTCTATACATGTATATGTATATACCGGTATACATATACAGGGTGTTAGAAAAATGATTTAGTATTTTGAGAGGTGGTAGTACAGTATTAATTAAAACAAAAAGAAGTCTAATAATGATGGGTTTTAAAATTAATTACTTCCGAGATATGAATACTTGTTTATCAACATCATAGATACTCATTATTGCCATTTTAATCCTTAAGTAGTCGCACGGGGTGTTGTGAACATCCTAGTCTCATATTATTTTGTTTTATTGAGGAATTACTTGTCAATAAGTTTATTACGCATCATATATCTATATCCTTGTCATTGCTCTTTCGAATTCTGCACACTTCAACACCAAATTACCTTTCGTCTCGTTTCTCTTATCTATACTCTAACCACGACGTAAATACCAGATCACTTATCTGTGGTGCGTTAAGTATACCTCTTCATAGAACACCTCGTTATTCATCATCTTTCACAGTATCCACCTCGTGACAATGGAATTCCCTGTCACAAAGTATTAGGGGCTGCAAGACAATAAACACTTTTAAAAACAGTTTAAAAGATAACCTTCTTAGCATTTCACTCCAATTATACTGACTAATTATCACTGTCTACATTGTTACTCCTTCCTTTAGACATGCATCCTGATAGTGCTGTATTTTCAAAATTGTCTCATAATAACCTCTTTCTATTATCTAACATTATTTGAAATATATTAACATTCTATGTATTTTAGCTTAATTGTGCTACATGTATTTCAGTGTTTAATTAATAGTTCATAGTATTTTGTTGTTTAATTCGTAAATAACTCTTGTATACATGTAGCTCTTATCTAAATCAAATTGTTGAATTCTTTGTAAGTTGATACATATGTATGTATACTTTTTGCTGGTTGAGTGGAAGAGAAGGCCTTACGGCCTTAACTCTGCCAGCTAAAATAAATTATTATTATTATTATTATTATTATTATTATTATTATTATTATATTTAACTTTATTTCAATCGATAATTATGTATGGAATTATAGGATGGGGTAGCTCATTTAAATCCAATTTTAATCCACTTTATTTATTACAGAAGAAAATAATTAAAATATGTCTTCATAAACCTATTGATTTTCCATCTCAAAAATTGTTTTTAGACTTTAATGTACTTAAGGGGAATTGGACGTTATCGTATGCAAAGTAATGGTAAAAATAGCCTATCTTCAAGCAGTCATAAATGTAATACTATTTATCACAGCTATTTCATTTTTTTAGTGATATATGTATACACATTAAACTTTAAAATGAAAAAAAGAATGGTTAATCTAGTGTAAATCTTACCCTTAAATTAATTTTTGAATTTAAACATATGTTTTATATAAATTCACTACATACCTGTGATTAGGTACACTCTATTCACTTATCATAGCACACATTGAATTAAAATTTTGGCCACTTACTGCTAACAGATACTAAAACATACCCTACTAAAATTATTAAAATATCTGTAATATTATGGGCATAGGGCTTATACTAATCTTCAATTTTTTTAAATTTATTGACGGTGATGATTACTATAAGCCCTATGCCCCTAATATTACAGATATATGAATAATTTTAGTAGGGTATGTTTTAGTATCTATTAGCAGTAAGTGGTCAAATTTTCAATTCTATATGTGTTATAATAAGTGAATAGATTGTACCTAATCACAGACATGTAGTGAATTTATAAAAAAATTGTGCTTAATTAAAAAAATTAATTTAAGGATACAGATTTATTCTAGAGTCACCATTCTTTTTCATTTTAAAGCTTAATATGTATACACACATAGCTAACAAAAATGAAAAACCACTGATAAATAGTAGACTATTATATTTATGACTGCTAGAAGATAGGCTATTTTTACCATTATTTTGCATGCGATAATGACCAACTCTCCTTAACATAAGACAAATTTATTATATTGTATTAATAAAATTCATACATAAAAATAGAAATTTTTTTTAATTGTATTCTCATAGTTATGAAACAAATGGTATGAATTCTTTAAGATTGTTTGAACCAAAATGCAACTCTGTTACAGTATTTAATCATAGTAGTAATTTAGGCCCAAGAATATATAACAAATTTATATTTAAATATCCTAATCTTGTCAATTCGAATAGTTCTAGTATTAAATTTAAAGAGTTATGTGTGGATTTTATAAAAAATGAAAAATTGTAAATTTAAATTTATATACTATAATTGCACAGTAGACATAAGACAAATTTCATTGTATACTTATTAATTTCAATTCAGGAATCCGCCCCTGAGCACGAGTTCTACTCTTTCAGGGGCGAGCTAAATTTTTTCTGTGTACGTTATATTTTAGGTTACAATTATTAGCAAAATAAATAAATAAATAAATAAATAAATAAATAAATAAATAAAATTCTTTAGCTAAATTACACCCAGGATTTCTAACATGTATAAAATATATAACAAGAAAATTAGAAACGTGTTAATTTCTTCAATTTGATTAAATAAATTTATAGCCTATGTGTATGAATTAATCAACCTATATTATATTTGTATTCTATAATTTCGGAATACATATTTTTTATAAATTGTCCTACTTTATTTACGTACGATATTATTCTTCTCTATGTTAATATTCAGGGAACGGATTTATATGGACTAAAAATATATGAAATATGTAAATATATATGTAGTTATTTTTACCAAAATATGGAATTAAATATGGATTTTTACCAAAATATGGAATTAAATATGGACTTAAAATTATAAAAAATTGACTATGTACGTTAAATATTGGTACATTTTAATCAAACTAAACAAAAAATATAATGGACGTACCTTATCTTCCAATGTAGTTTCAACAAAACACAATTTTTATTGTCTGTTACCATAACAATAGGTTACAAACATTTCTTTCAAGTGCTGAAAAGTGAATCTTCTTCTATTGTCTCTGAGGATAGATTTATACTGACTAAAAGAGCGTTCGACGTCACAAGAAGTAACTGGTACATAATTCAATTTCACAATGTCTGCTGGGGATAAGTCCAAGTTAATCTTCACTGTTGATTCACCACTCATCACAGCAACAACCTTTTGTAGTTCTTCATATCCAGGGTTTTTTGAAAGTACAGTGTCCACCTTAGCTCTTACTGCATCTGCAACTTTACCTCTACCACGATTCAGTTGTTCCACAGTACTATTTATAATTTCAAAACTTTCAGATAGTGAAAGGTGCCTATTTTGGAGACTTTTGAGCGTTTTTATGATGCATGAAAATGTATGCTGAATGTGAGCTAAGTCATTCTTCACACTTATGTCACAGGTAACTGTTTTCGCAGTATCAATTGAGACTGCATCTTCAGAGTCCAATGCAAGGAGAACATTGTTAATAGAGTCTATATGTTCGGCATAATATTCAACTGCTTCTAGCCATGTACCCCATCTAGTTAAAATTGGCTTTGGTGGCAATGGAATTTCAGGGTACATTTCTTTCAACACGTTAACTCTACTGGGAGCTTTGAGAAATACTTTTTTCACTGATGAAATCAACAAATCTACTTTAGGGAAATTGTCTCTGACCACTTCTGCCACACGATGAAATGCATGCGCCACACAAGTAAAATGAGTCAATTTAGGATATACAACAGATAATGCTTGTCCAGCTTTGACCATATAAGGGGCAGCATCGCTAATAAAGAATAACACATTATCGTACATAATACCCTTTGGCCACAGGATACCCATAGCTTCGTTGAACAGTTTAACTATAGTTTTGTTATTGCACTTTTCTAGAACATCACAATGTAAAAGAATTCGTTCAGAATATTGTTCACTTAACAAACCGATAACTACATTACCAACAAGTCTACCTTCTTTGTCGGGAGTCTCATCAATGGAAACCCAAATTGAACTATCTTTAATTTCATCTCTTATCTTCTGTATTGTCTCATCGTAGATGGATGGAGCATACGTCTTCCTAAGTGTTGACTCATCCGGGATTGTATGTTGAGTATATTTTTCAAGGAATTCCCTGAAGACCTTATTCTTTAGTTTGTAGAGAGGAATATCAGCAGAGATGAGAGAACGGCACAGGTCGATGTTAAACTCAGATCTTACATTCGATGTTGTTGGTTGTGTTAAAAACAATTGTCTCTGCTTGGAATTTAGTTGTTTGTTGGCCTGATGTTTACTAGTTGTAATGTATTGTTGCACCAGGAACTTTTGTGTAGATGATACTGCACACTGACACAAATTACAAAATAATATTTTATTGTCAGTTGATAAACCATCTTCTTTAAATTCTGAAATGTAACTTGTTAGTTTTGATTTTAAATTGACTGAATGACGTACTTTTGGCATATTTACCGTCTTTATAGTATGATTTACAAAACTGAACCTATGTGTACTCTGACTGGCATTTAACTGTTGAGCTGCACAACTGAAGTCTGTTAAAAATTTTAAATTAAATTAATACAGTTTTGTAACTTACTTTCCCATTGTTGATAGGACTGCTAATTTTCAAATAACTCTGATGTTAAAGGGATTACTGAACATGTGTTTAAATCTCTATTGTTGAAATGTATTTTTAAAAGTTAATGGAATTTTGTTTTGTTTTATTGTTAAACCTAATATAATATGGACTGTTTTATATGAAATATGGAAAATATATGGAAATTAACGAAAATATGTACTAAACTCTAAAATATGGAAAAATATGGAAAATAAAAGTAGGATTTTTCAACCCTACACATTGTGAAACATAAAGATAATGCAAAATATAAATTATATTAGCTTTATAAGTAAATATGTATTTACATATAAATCCTTTCCCTGTTAATATTATATTACTATATAATTTCATTGTAGCTGTAATTTTAATTTTAGGTCGTATTTTATTTTATTTTCTATATTCCTCTTATAAGGTAACCGGGGGTAATAAGGCCCACCTAAGGAATAAAACGTTCTTTTTTTGAAACGGAGACGTTCAGCAATTTTTAAATAATGGAATAACATACTTTTATAGTCATCCTTTAATATTTTACTTCAAATAAATATTCAAACAGACACATAAATGCTGTGAGCAATGAAAATTAACAACATGTCACTGGGCCTTATATCCTGCTGTGACAGATAATAAGGCCCACAATAAAGAATAAAAGTATTGAACACAATTAGGCATACAAAGTGTTTAGTTTTTTCCTCAGTGAGACCTTCACATTCATCGTGCACCCAACATTCACAAGAGATACACACATGTATATCTACAACATTATTCTGTTCACAGATAGAACACATCCGCGTCCTGTGGATGTTTACAAATCCTGAAGTTGATGTTTCATCCAATGCTCTTTCTGCATTAGGAATTGTCAGTCTTTCGTTTGTTTCATTTCTTGCAAAAAACAATTGTGCTTCAGAGTTTGAACTTTATAGTTCTGGGACTTCTATGAACTTGTGGGCGTTTCCACGTATTTATTTCATGGGCCTTATTTCCTGCTCTGTTACTTCGCGCCAATTTTAATTTATGGAGTGCTCATATGCTCGTTAGCGAAAGTTTCACGGTAGCCCCAAACTTCTTAATGTTTACACAATAACGAGCATTTAATATTATATTAATAACACACATTAAAACGATTAAATATCAACTTAAATTTTGCAAAATTTTATAATGAAAGCAGAAATAATCACACATAACTTGTTGCCACCAGTCAGCTACAAACAAGAACGAGAATCTAATTTCTTTATACCTCACTCGAATGCAAGAAGAAATAGGTCTTAAGAGCTGTTGCTTTCTTTTGCAAAAGTGTATAATTAATGACAAAACTAGGTAGTGGGCCTTATAACATGCTGGGCCTTAATACCTCCAGGTACCTCATTAATGATATATCTGAACTGCGACCGAACACAAGCGCTGCTCATTCGGTCCTCAAATTTTGTTAATATTATTGTATCCTCTTTTTATATTGATTGTATTATTTATTTATATTTCTATTGTTGTAATTATATTTTGTATTATACTCTATATACGGAGCTGTTAACTGTACCTACATTGAGTAAGCCAGTAATTCTGAAACTTTCAGTACCTTTCATAGAATTGGTAAAACAACAATAACCGTAAACATGTTTGAAATCGGAATACGCATACTATAGATAAAAACGGTTTAAGTGGTGTGGGGTGACGCCAACACTCCGCGCACTTATTGTAAATAGTGACAGTGACTAAATTGACCCATACGTGTGTACCAAATAATAACAATGGACGTTAACTAATAACTATGCGCACAGAAAAATCAAGGAAGTGGTCTAGAAAGGAAGATAGAAAGTAAATTTAGCAGCTATTCGTTCCGTTCCCGACAGATCTCTCGACGGTACCCGGTGCAGACATGGCTGCCCGGAGACTTAAACTTTAGCACACGTCTTGGGATTCTGTGAACAGGGATTGCTATTGAGGAACTCTAGACATCATCTTATAAGATCCAAAATTGCTGCCGCATTAAGAAATAAGGGCTGGATAGTAGAAGAAGAAATCTCCTGTCTAGCTGAAAATGGGTCAACGAGACGAGTAGATATTTTAACGTACAATGCTGACACTAAAGAGGCCATCATTGTGGACCCCACGATACGTTTTGAAGTAGAATGTCATCAGTCAGCCGAGGTCCACCTTGAGAAGAAGTCGATCTATGAGCCTACAGTCAACTATGAAATATGCTTTAATTCACGTTGAGGTATTCGGCTTGCTCATAGGTGCTCGAGGGACTATACCAGCTTTTTTCGAAGAATTTCGACTGCAGTTTGCTCTGCCAACATCTCTGAGGGATGACATTGTGATAACTGTATTAAAAAAACCTTGCCAAATCCTAATTAATCACATGGTGCTACATTAATAGCAATTGTATTTTTTCACGCCCTTTTCTTTGTTTCCCTTCTTTAAAATTTGATATCTATGTTTACATATGTATATTATTTTTTAGGATATACTGAGTCCGTAAGGGCTACCCTCAATGGGGGCAGTTCAATATTATTATTATTATTATTATTATTATTATTATTATTATTATGAGTTAGTAGATATTAAGATATTACAAGGGAAGAGAAGTATTTTAATTATCCACTATAAAAATAGTTCATTATATTTGGGGTGCCAGCACATCCCGCGCTACTATTAATGTTAAAAAAAAGGAGGATTTTATATTCTGAGAGATGATATTAGGCATCAAAACAATACCAAAATATAATAAACATGAATGAATGAATGAATGGAGTAAAAAGTTAGGATATATTTTGTGTCCTCTGCCATCTTGTGTTTTGATTTCAAATAAAGACATATTCATTTTTACTTAAAAATATATATATCGTGTACAACATTTCCCGTTATACTGAGTTGTAAATATGGAATTCGTCCAAAAATTTAAGAGAAATCTCTGTGCATAGAGAGATAGAGAGACGATATACCAAAAATAACTTTTCGTTATCAGTGATGCTAAAATCGTCTATTGCCATATGAACACTTTGAAGTCTATTTCTTTTTAATAACATTTTTGTATCTTTACAATTCGTGTATTAATGAAGTAAAACACTAGTACATAATTGTAACCGCTAAAACTGCGGTCATTTGTAATGTTTTCTAAGGCTATCGATCATTAAAAACAATTGAGAGCATTTAAAAATGCCAGACAATTGAGTGTACTTAACAAAAGCTCTTGTCGTTTACCATTATTCAGTAATTTGAGGCAAAATATATGCATTGAAAATGTTGTAAAAATAACTAGTCTTTTATAAGCATCTTCCGCGAAAACTGAAATGTTAATCAGGGTAGGTCATGGATCGTTAATTATAACACGCATAAACGAAAAAGAGAAAACATATCAATATGACGTCAACATGGATTTTATTTAAAAAAAATGAAAATGCTGTTAATATTATTTCTTAGATGTTTCATTATAAATTGCAGTCTATTTTCAAATATAACTCTGCTGCTGCTGATGAATGACATTCTCATAAAAACTCTCGTCTGGCATTTGCTAATTGTAAGATAACGCCCACAACTGATTTGCAAGCATAAAAATGAGTGCAATTTCAGTGGGAAGAATCATGCAGTAATTCTTCCGATTTCTTACTTTGTCTAGGACAAAAATTTCTCTTACAATAATAGTGGGATATGAAATATATTCTCTACAAATATAGTAAAGTTAGTGAACGTTTCAAGTAAAATATTCAGGGCGACTTTATATACATTTTAATATTTAAATACCTATTACGCGTCTCTCGAGTCACCGACCAGTATACACATATGAAGAGTCCACTGCAAGAATGATGAATGTCACTTTCTTGTCGAAAATGAACCAAGACTGTCAATGCATAGCTTAAGACATATAGAATGTACATAGAGAGTTATATGGCATTTTTTTTATTACAACACAAAACTATATACATATACTATATACAAGTATACACAGAACATCCTTCCACTCTTCATCTTTCACCGTCTCTGCAGCTCATCTCTGGAACTCTCTACCACAACATGTCAAAGACTGTCGGACATTGTCTAGTTTCAAAAATAAATTAAAATTGCACTTTTTGAATTAGATTCATTTCAGTTATAAGCCCTTTTCTCTGCCATAGTTTTGTAAAAATATAGGCTATATATTTCTTTTTCCTTCTTTTCCCCTTTTTGTTCTCTTTATCAGCCGATGAATTTATTATCATAGCCTTTTTATCGTAAATTTTATTTAATTTTCGTATTTCTTTTCTTTTTTTATTATTTTATTACATTCCATTTTGATACATTCTTCCTTACGTTTTTCCATATTAACTATTTGTACTAAATGAGTTGCTTTCACTATATTCCAATGTATTTTACTTTCTTTTTTTATTATGGTCTTATTTTCATGTTGTTTAGTGTCGATTTTATTATGCTGTTATTATCATAATTTTTTTTGTAATATGTTAGTATTCTGTTCTTTAACTTTTTGTTAAATTTTAACTGCTTGTATACTTTGCGACCTGGTAGAGTGTAAGAGAAGACCCTATGGCCTTAACTCTGCCAGTATAAATAAAGAATTATTATTATTATTATTATTATTATTATTATTATTATTATTATTATTATTATTATTATTATAGCAATAACAAAAACATTCCAAACAGACACAATACTTAATAAAACAATGCTCCCAAAACAATGTTGAACAATCTGAGTGAGAATCTCCTAGTTCAAAATAAGTAAATATTTCTGTATATATGATAGAATTATTATACTTCTACTTATTACAATCCGTACAAAAGGAAACATTGTGACATTGTACGAGTATTTGCATTATTGTGACATTTAGTCCAAAATTATTTCAATTCCTTTACTTAATGTTATTTGTTATCTCATACTTAGTACAAAAAAATATGTCTCAAAGGGTTAAAGAACCTCAAATACTTGTTAAACAAAATAAATAATTATAATAATCACAACATTACTAACAATAATGTACCCCCAAAATATATTGAGTGATCTATTATCAGTCACAAACAACAATTAATGTACTGATAAAGAAAATCAAACCATTCCTACATATTACAATTGCATAAAATCATACTTTTATCACATAATTTCCATATAAGTGTGTGGATATTGCCTTAAAATTCCAATATTGTTTCCATACAAAGTGCTAATTAACTCTGATAGTCATTATCCAGTAATGATCGGAAAATCACAGTTAAGCTTTGAACGCTAAGCATTTCAAACTTTCAATTGCTTCTCCTGCAAAATGTATTCCAAATGACATCCATCATTCTTGCAGTGGACTCTTCATATACTATATGTAGGGCCTATAGTATAAATTTTTTTCGTACTTATATAATTATTTATTTTACTTCTTTATTTCTTTATTTATTGACTTGTTTATTCATTTGCTTACTTGTATATTCAGTTAAGCGTTTATTTATTTGTTTATTTATTTGTCTATTAATTTTTTATTTATCTATTTTTGATTGCTTTATTTTTCTATTGTTTTTATTTACTTGTTAATTTACTTATTTATTTTTTTGTTTATTTATTTATTGACTTCTTTACTTATTTATTTACTTACTTGCTTAATTATTAATTAATTAATTAATTAATTCTTTCGTTCATTGGTTCGTTCGTTGCCCGCCCGCCGTTCATCCATCCATCCATCCATTAATCCATCTATCCATCCATCTATTCATGCATCAATCCATCCATCCAGTTATACTGGCGGAATTATGATCATAAGGTCCTCTCTTACATTCTTGGGATAATACAAAATGAAAATATTACCACAATACAATAGATTAAAATACAGATCTAGAGGCTGAAATACAACGTTAGTAAATCAATCAGTATATAAGTTACAAGGGAAAACATAATGAATTAGAAAAAAAAAATGGAATGTATTAAAATAATAAAAATACCTATAGAAATTGTTACCATTTTAGTAATCTGGTGATCGAGAAAGTGATAAATTTGTATTATTTATAAAAGATGTTTCAGACAAAATGGCTTATAAATGAAGGGAATCCAAATCGAAGCAGTGCAGTTTTAATTTATTTCTGAAACTTGATGATGTCCGACAATCTCTGTCATGCTGTGATACAGAGTGGTAGAGATACGAAAAAATATATAAGCTACAGTACAGATGTTTGGGAGAATAAGGTATATGAAATTTCTCGTTGTCAAACTTTCAGAACGAAACACGCTTTACTATCAAATTAAGTATCGGGTCTTTCCGAGGAGGTAAAAGGGTGGTCAGAGAGTGGTACTGACCACACCATCTCTTTCTAGTGCCGAGGTCATGAAAGCATAGCGTTTTAATTTTATACCTCCCATCCGCCATCAGACCCTCTAAAGGGGATAGACATTACATTACATTTTATATTAAATCAAAAGTAACATTCACTGAAAAAGGATAATTTTATTATCCTGTTTTATATTTAAATAATAATAATAATTTTTCTCAAAATAGACAAACTATAAGAAGAACTATATGTTTCTACTTTGTAAGATCTTCTACTCGACCACAATTTGTGAACATAATAGTAACATAGTAATCTAAATAATGAGCGGCATATACTCTTATAAATTTTAGCGTCTTTGAAAATATGAAAGCAAACAATTGGAAATGCTAAGTGACAACTTCTATGAGAACGAGCTTAATATTTAAAATTATAAAGCTGATTGCTGGTATCGTGAAGACATGAAAATATATTTGTAACTGTGGATTGTCGATCTTTATTCATATTACACCAATAGTATCAAATCACAATTATTAGCAGATTAAGCATCGAAATACATTACTTTTATTTACTATTGTTAGTAAAGTTAGTCATTGTTTCAAATATTTAAATTTCGTACACATTACACTACAGTTAATTAGAAAATTGCAAATAAACAAGAAATATTGCTTTAAAATGACAAAAAAAAAGGCATTTATTAGTAAGAAACACCTTAAAAAGGCAAAATAGGCAAAATAAAAATTGGCCCTATTACTTTGACTTACTCCAAATCATATTTATATCTATACAAGTAATGACTTACTTCCACCTAGTAAAAAAAGGCATTTTGGCATACATCCGGGCTCTAATTATTATTATTATTATTATTATTATTATTATTATTATTATTATTATTATTATTATTATTATTATTATTATTATTATTATAGAAATTTAACAGATATAAGCGCAATTCAAAAGTAGATTCAACATTGCTTTTATCTATTGTCAATATTACATCCTTACATAGCCTACGGTGAAGCCCAATAACGTGCTGGTATAATGTCATTAAAGTCCTACTGTGCTTTCCTGTTATGTAAGATTAGAAAGCTCGAAAATGTGTTCTGAGTAAAGTGAGATTGGTATACAGAATTCCGTTAGAAAGAGAGAGATGACGAGAGGTAAAGAGAACGACAGCCAAGAAGGGAAGAAGAAGAACATGGAGATGTAAAAGTACGATGAGTACGCGTAACGGAAGAAGATCAACAAGAAGGAAGGAAAAGAAGACAAATGAATAGAAGAAGAAGCTAATTAGGTGATTAGTGAAGGTGCCTCTGTGTACAGTCAGTGTCGTATATAAAACGAATGACTAGTATTGTTCTTCCGGTGGTGGAATTCGAGCATGAATACCTAGGCGGAGAGCAACTCATTTGTTAGTAGAAGCTGGAATCCAGCACATTGTCTGAAAGCTAAGCGGTGAAATTCTACGTACCAAATTAAAACTGAGTCACTCACAAGATGAAATATATGTGTTGATTTTTGTGCATTATGAAAGCTAAATCTTTTATGTAACAAAATTTAACTCCTAGGTCACGTGTCCAGAGCATCTCCTACTTGTTACTCTACCTTCTCATAACGCTTTAGTATCCTACAATTTCCAGAGTGTTAATGGCGGTAGCGCCATAAGCTGAAGGACTAATAAGCAGGTCATTGTTATAGGACCATAACATAGAAATGTTATGGTGCAAGATTTTTACAATTGAAGACCTTCCTTGAATACGGGTGTAACCAATAAATCTATAATATACGTTTCAGGTGAATAGAAAATAATTTCAGGGGCATATTTCTATAGACCTATACTTACTAGCAAAACCATTTGATTAATCAGTGATACGAGTTTATACAGATATTGGATGCAGTCATTTATTGCTGTAAATGAAAGCTTCAAGAACTACTTTTTCCACAGAAGGCACATAATTATTTCGTTGCTTTGATGTTACACTTTTTTTCGAGGGAGGTCTTCAATTTTCCACCATATCACAGAGTAGAAACATTTAATGTTCTGGAACTATCTATGAGCTTTATTATTAGTAAAATTGTCCTGGAGGATATATCTTGGTAATGGATTCAATAGATAGTTCCCTTTTTCTTGGCTTTTAACACCAAGGAAGGCAGTTCTGCAGAATATACCTGGTAACAGATAGACCTACAACAGAAGCTCCCTTTTCATTGCCTTATATCAGCAAGGAAGGCAATCCTGCAGAATGTAGCTTAGTAATGGATTCAATTAGTTCCCTTTTTCTTGCCTTTTAACACCAAGCAAGACAGCTCTGCAGAATGTATCTGGTAACAGATAGGCCTACAACAGAAGTTCCCATTTCATTGCCTTTTATCAGCAAGGAAGGTAGTCCTGCAGAATATATCTTAGTAATGGATTCAATAGTTAGTTCCCTTTTTCTTGCCTTTTAACACCAAGGAAGGCAGCTCTGCAGAATATATCTGGTAACAGATAGGCCTACAACAGAAGTTCCCTTTTCGTAGCCTTTTATCAGCAAGGAAGCCAGTCCTGCAGAATATACCTTAGTAAATCATTCAATAGTTAGTTCCCTTTTTCTTGCCTTTTAACACCAAGGAAGGCAGCTCTGCAGAATGTATCTGGTAACAGATAGGCCTACAACAGAAGTTCCCTTTTCATTGCCTTTTATCAGCAAGGAAGCCAGTCCTGCAGAATATACCTTAGTAATTCATTCAATAGATAGTTCCCTTTTTCTTGTCTTTTAACTCCAAGGAAGGTAGCTCTGCAGAATATATCTGGTAACAGAAAGGCCTACAACAGAAGTTCCCTTTTCGTTGCCTTTTATCAGTAAGAAAGGTAATCCTGCAAAATATAGCTTAATAATGGATTCAATTAATTCCCTTTTTCTTGCCTTTTAACACCAAGGATGGCAGCTCTGCAGAATATATCTGGTAACAAATAGGCCTACAACAGAAGTTCCCTTTTCACTGCCTTTTATCAGCAAGGAAGGCAATCCTGCAGAATGTAGCTTAGTAATGGATTCAATTAGTTCCCTTTTTCTTGCCTTTTAACACCAAGGAAGGCAGCTCTGCAGAATATATATAGGCCTGCAACAGAAGTTCCCTTTTCATTGGCCTTTATCAGCAAGGAAAACAGTAGAATTAAAATATATATTTCTGGGTGACCAAAAAATCAGAATAAATGTTGATATAAAATTGGATCTCCTCCAAGAAATTTAATCTTTATTTATAGTTTTGAAGGATATTAGTTTAAAGTTAACTTAAAGCCTTTAAAAGATATTTATCACTAATGTGTGCAGAATATAACTTAGTAATGGATTCAATAGTTTGTCCTCTTTTTCTTGTCTTTTAACATCAAGGAAGGCAATTATGCAGAATATATATTGGTAACTAATACAACAGATAAGGCCCCTTTTCCTTGTTTTTCATCAGCAAGGAAGACAGTCCTGCAGAATATATTTCTGTAACGGATACAACAGATAAGTTTCCTCTTCCTGGCCTTTTATCACCACGGAAAGTAATTCGCAAAAGATATCTTGGATCAGATACAACAGATAAATTCCCTTTTCCTTGCCTTTTATCAGCAAGGAAGACAGTCCTGCAGAATATATCTGGGTAACAGATACAACATATGGGAGGATAATATTAAAATGGCTTTGAGGGAGGTGGGATATGATGATAGAGACAGGATTAATCTTGCACAGAATAGGGACCGATGGCGGGCTTATGTGAGGGCGGCAATGAACCTGCGGGTACCTTAAAAGCCATTAGCAAGTAAGTTGTAATGATTAAATTTAAACCGAAAATTAAAGAAATTATTAAGGAAAATTAACATAGGGTTAGATAATTAATTAGTAAATGTTAGTCTTATATTATTATACGTGTGAATATTGGTTATAAACATTTTAAATTGTAATTGTTCTTTATCATATAGGCCAGGGCCTAGGCTCTAGTTTTTGTAATCTGTGCTATTTTATTGCTTAGATTAATTTGTTTATTTTGTCTTCTTCTTTCTGCGTATTTACAGATCAGTTTACTCCCGACCACGAGCGTTTGTTCATACGGGGTAAATTCCTTAATTTGTATTTGTGTTTTATGTATATAATAGTTTCTTAATGTATCTTTTTAATGTAAATAAATGAATTGTCCTTGAATAAAAAACTAATGCACAGAAACGCCAGCCATATAGACAGACAGACAGACAGACAGACAGAAGTCCAGTCGCGTGATCATTGTAACTGAATAAATATGGAGCACAATTGGCACAAGGCATCCGCCTGCAAACATTTCTGGTTTCGTCGGCATAATACAAGTTTCACTCAAAAAATTCACAGTCGTCTGCAGGCAAATAACGGGTTTCGTTTTATAAGAAGTACTATTTTATAAGAAATCTCAGAAAAGAGTAACAGGCTATTATGCGGAGACGAAAAAACTAGTAGTAGCTCCTGCAACACGTGTCTGCCATTCAGGATCGGGTGGTAGAGATATATGTTATGTAGGACAAGTGCAATTGTATTATAATATTTGTACCTGTGTCAGATTGAAATGCAGCGCCGATGCAGAATATGAAATTGTTATAAACGCAATATCGTTCTATATTGTGCTATATGGCCTACTTCAAAAACATACTTCAATGGTGTAGCAGTTACACACTTGGTCAATGGAAAAGACGCATTTACACAGATTTCTTTCGAATTAAAGTAAAATAACGTCCCCAACACTTCCAGTACTTTATTTGTGACTAATTTTTTTATATTTTGGCCCGTAATAGTGTCTTTATGAGGACTATAAAGCAACAGAAGATAATATTTCTTGGTAATTTGGTGAAAAAAAAAATTACACTTCTTCCCAGCTAGACGTTTAATTCATTTTAGTGCAGTATCAGTAGAGCTACAGAGGAGAATTTTATAACATGGAAAAGAAATCATATTCTGAAAAAAAAAATCTAACTTCTTGATCAGAGATATTCATTAAATACTACTAAAAGAAAAGAGAAATTGCTTATACTTACAAATGACTTTTAGAGAACCCGGAGGTACATTGCCTCCCTCACATAAGCCCGCCATCGACCCTTATCCTGACCAAGATTAATCCAGTACCTACAATCATTTGCCCTCAAATCCATTTTAATATCTGTGGCTGGGAGGAAAAAGGTCTTAAGTAAAAATTTTATACTTTTCAGGAGAACAGTAGAAAGATTGAAATTGGTGTCAATTACAGAGTTATTTTAATTAAGACTTAAGATCTTTTTCATGTCAAAATAAATAGGAAATGTAAATTATTAAGAATGCAAAATATGTCTTAAACAATATAGGACTGTTTACCTGATGCTTAAAGTTTTAAAAGGAAAGGGCATCAGTATGTGATGAAATAGCTAAAATACAAGTTAGAGCTTTTTAATAGGGAAGCATGGAAAGTAAAAATGTGTTGTTTGTAAGGAATAAAGTATTAAATATTCTTAAGTCCTTTATTCTGTCTGTGCTCGATTCAAAAAGTACTTAGGACACTTGGTAACCTCTATAAATCCAGTCAGGATTCTCATTTGACTACAACCGTTTTACCAAATTGTAGACAATTTTTTCGCTTTCAGAATATATAAAAATCTCATTTTCACAAAAAATTGACTTAAGACCTTTTTCCTCCCGGCCACAGATATTATCCTTCCATCTACATCTCGGCCCCCCCCCTCAAAGGTACTTTTCCCTCTATATGTATTTCTGGATTCACTCATGCCCAGCCCATCTCAAACGTCTGGATTTAATGTTTCTAATTATTATGTCGGTTGAAGAATACAATGACTGCAATTCTGCATTGTGTAGCTTTCTCCATTCTCTTGTAACCAAATCCCTCTTAGCCCCAAATATTTTCCTAAGCACCTCATTCTTAAATACCCTTAATAGATTCCTCTCTCAAGGTCAGAGTCCAAGTTTCTCAACCATATAGAAGAAACCAGTAATATATCTGTTTTATAAATTCTATCTTTAAGTTTTTTTGAGAGCAGACTAGATAACAAGAACTTC
Organism: Periplaneta americana; assembly: GCF_040183065.1. Lineage (NCBI taxonomy): Eukaryota > Metazoa > Arthropoda > Insecta > Blattodea > Blattidae > Periplaneta > Periplaneta americana. The sequence continues at coordinate 34,866,254 of NC_091130.1, read as the reverse complement.
TCAATCGAATAATAACAGGCATTTCCCATATTTATTCTGCGTTTAATTTCCTCTAACAGTTTTATCAGAAACGTAACAAAGTTGTTTACTCAACTGTCCGAAGACAGATCTGAACCTCACAAGCGATACCAACATGGCACCACTTATGAGGCAATTAGGCTAGGAGATAATAGGGCAGAGTGGCCAGTTCCTTTCCCCCTCCATTGCATACATTGCCGATTAGCTACATATTACACTAGTCAGACTTCAGATGCATACAAATAATTGTTCTTCCTCTGACACATAACGTCAAGTAAGATTACTAGCTGGTAGTAGATGTACATATCAGCCAGAACCTCAATCAGACGTAAATATAAACAATTATTATCGATAAATTGATAAATTTCTTTTCAAAGAACGTTATATCACATCTTTAGAAGATAATATATAAATTTAGAAGGCTTTTGAGATGGTTGATTTGAGTTGATGAAATTCTAAATATTAAAATTAAAAAAATTATTAGACGATATTATAAGTATGTGTTTGTTAATGTTGCAATATTTTATACTTTAACATATTTCTATGTATTTATTACTTTTATTTTATTCGTTTCTTTATTTACACTATGCGTTTATTTTATTTGTAAGTTATATGAACATAATTGCTTTTCTTATTTTTATTTCTTTTGTTTGCTTGTATATTTATTTCTATATTATTTATTCATTTACTTTAACTTACACAAAGATATTATTCTAAGTCTGTAATAATGATTATCGGCTCAGCTTGTTTTAAGCATCTCTTGGATATCTATGCGAAAATAATGTAACGTTCTTTGAAAAAGTACGACATTCAGATTTTGAATTTATTGAGCCATGTAGAAAATAAATTAATAGTATATTTGGTATTTATGCTTAATAAATTTATTTTTAGATATATACTTAAATATTAATATGTATTTTCAATTTCCTTAAGTTTTAAGTTTAATTCTTGATGTGAAATGTACTAATATTGTACTTACTTACAAATAGTTTTCAGAGAACCCGGAGGTTCATTGCCACCCTCACATAAGCCCGCCATTGGTCCTTATCCTGAGCAAGATTAATCCAATCTCTACCATCATATCCCACTTCCCTCAAATCCATTTTAATATTATCCTTCCACTTACGTCTCGGCGTCCCCAAAGGTACTTTTCCTTCCGGCCTCCCAACTAACACTCTATATGCTTTTCTGGATTCGCCCATACGTGCTACATGCCCTGCCCTTAGACCTCCGGATTTTATGTTCCTAATTATGTCAGGTGACGAATACAATGCCTGCAATTCTGCATTGTGTGACTTTCTCCATTCTCCTGTAACTTCATCCCTCTTAGCCCCAAATATTTTCCTAAGCACCTTATTCTCAAACACCCTTAGCCTCTGTTCATCTCTCAAAGTGAGAGTCCAAATTTCACAACCATACAGAACAACCCATAATATAACCTGTTTATCAATTCTAACTTTCAGCTATTTTGAGAGTAGACTGGATGACAAAATCTTCTCAACCGAATAATAACAGACATTTTCCGTATTTATTCTGCGTTTAATTTCGTCCCAAGTGTCATTTACATTTGTTACTGTTGCTCCAAGATATTTGAATTTTTCCACCTCGCCAAAGGATAAATTTCCAATTTTTATATTTCCATTTCGTACTATATTCTGGTCACGAGATATAATCATAGGCCTATACTTTGTCTTTTGTAATAATTGCACTGCAATTAAAATTAATAATGGTTTATTTTAATTTCGAATTTGTTTGCTCACTTAAAACATCTAAGTTTAGCTTATTTATTTATTTATTTATTTATTTATTTATTTATTTATTTATTTATTTATTTATTTATTTATTTATTTATTATTTTTTTGTATTTATGGGACGTTATAGGAATTAGGATTGGGGCAAGAGGCATAATTCCACGGGAGTCCTTAGAGTCTTCCGAAAATAAAAAGTTTCTGACAGCACCCTGGACATGATATCCTCCACTGCACTGAAGTCATCGATTAAGATAATTAATCATCACTTATATTCTTTATAAAATGTAATTTGTCTTGTAGCCTAAACCGTTTGTTGCATTTCCAATAAATTTCTCAATGATAGCCTATCTAACTAGGGTTTCTATTAAAGAAAAAATTGAATTAAATATAAATATTCATGTAGAATTGATTAGGAGGCCGATTATTAAACCCTGGTTGAGACGGCTATCAACTATCTTATTTATTTATTTATTTATTTATTTATTTATCTATTAATGTTTTTATCCATGTATTTATCTTTTCATTTATTTATTTGTGTATCTATTAAATATCATTTTTATTGTTGTATTTAATTATTTTAAAGGACCTATGCAAGGATATTTGTGATCATTTTAAAAGTATACTCTGTAAATATTTTAGCATCTATCATATTTACAGCTATATTCATGGAAACGTTTCCTCAACAAGTGAGCATCAATTTAATCTCTTTATACTTGCAGTTTGCCTGTAGTAAGCTATCTTATCGATCCAAATTTTGTGGTTGGTTTACACTACCCTCTTGCGGACGGGGTTGAAAACAGTAATGAGAGGACCATCCCTACTACATATCCAGTAACGGAGCCATATTGATGACAAGTTGAACTAAAATAATGGCGTCTTTACTACGATTGCTGGTAGCAGAAAGGAATACATATATTTTTTATGGTTGGGATTGTGGGATGTAAGCAAGATCTCGACATGGATAGGAATATTGTGACACATATATAGGCTAACTCAATACCGGCTGATAAGGCAATTACAGTTTCAAGTTTTGACTTGATCGTCATATTGGTGAAATTATTGCAGCGTTCTCCGATTGATTTATTTGCACATGGCATTAAGTGAATGGCAAAGGCATTACCAGAAAAATTTTGAAGATTGTTTACATCTACAGTGTGATTTAATATTCTATAAGTCGCTACATGTCTGTGTTTATTTAATAAATAAATCAAATATAAATAGGCCTAATAAAATGCATAATTGTGTTTTCAGTATGTTTTTAAATCATGTCATCCAAAAATTAGTGAAAAATAAACCCACTCTTTGTTATAACTAACATTGTCATATAGGCCTAGAGCATCCAAAAGTTGCTGTTTTTTTTTTCACGTTCATAAACAAGTGAAGGAAGAAACAACATGGCGGAGGGAAAAAAATAAAATATTCAGTTCTTTAGTAGGCCTATAAAAATAGAGTTGAATCTAAAGTTAAAGGATATAAACAACATTTTCAAATATAGAAGTTTAAATCCTGTAACGGATATTTATGAATCAGTTAGAAAAATTCTATTAAATACAAGTTTTCAATATTTAAAACTTATATTGCTCTATAAATAGGCTGTATAGATTTTATAGTTTTTTAACTCATTGATTTTTTAAAGTAAGATGTAATAATTTATATGTACTATGATGAACTAGACACTTGTGGAACTTTCAATAGAATCTTTCGAATGCGCGATACGTTTCGAACATTACGTCACTGATATCAATATGGCCACTACTCGCGGTTTAAATAATCCCACCTACGTTCCTCCCTCCCGAAAGCAACCAACCAGGAACATTTTAACTTACCGTTTCCGTGAGATTATTACGCAGAAAGAAAAATCGTAATGAATCGCTAAGAATTGAAGTTTTGAGAAGTAATTTTCGTATTGTATTCGACCAGCAAACATAAAGTAACTCCCACAACATTTTGTAATGGCCTCTATTGTCATAACTCCCCTCTCTAACTAAAATATCCCACCCACTCTGTAGGATAACCGACCAACCATATTAGACGATCACAACATATAATTTTGCTGAAAAATGATAATGTATACACTAGAACTGAGCCTTTCCTGACCACATTTATGAAATAATCACTGACACAGATGTGGAATTACAGTGCAAGTTTAACATAGTAATGTATTACTGTAAATAATACGAGTTTTGTGCTTTTTTTCGTAAAGTTACGGAGCGTGACGTACAATTATAATACTTACTAGTCAATGGTCATCCTGTTCAACACACACATACTCACACGCACTTACTGTACACGATCAACTCACAACTGCATATCTCTACAGCGTCCAGTACTCACATGTGACTGCATACACATATGCCCCCGTACCTCTCCTTCTCCTTTACCCTTTATTTTCCCTCTATAGCTTTTTTTCTCTCTCTTAATTCTCTCTTTTTGGTTCCCTGATGGACATTCACCCCTCTCTTTCTCTCTCACTCCTTTTACTACACCTCTGTAGTACATCTTCTGTTCCATTTCTCGCACATTGCATCCAGTCCTACTGCTTCATGCAGATCCATACGTAATTCTTTATGAATGCAAAATAGCGCTATAGGCTATCTTGAGTTCAGTTCATTTTATATTAATTTATACAGAGGCTGGTCAATCCATGTGACTCACTTTACATCAACAATTCTTTACAGAAGTTTTCAAATAACCTTTAGTATAGCTATCAGTAGAATTATTTGAAACGTCGTCGTCATCATCATCATCATCATCATCATCATCGACAATACAATCATCATCATCATCATCATCATCATTATCATTAACTTTCCCGATTTATATCATGTGGATTACATCAGCTCTTGTCTATGCGGATGATGTGAATATTTTAGGAAAAGATACCCAAACTATTATTTATTTATTTATTTATTTATTTATTTATTTATTTATTTATTTAACCTGGTAAAGATAAGGCCATTAGGCCTTCTCTTCCCTTCTACCAGGGGATTACAACTGCAATATTAAGAATACAATTACAATTATAATTACAATTAATATTAAATTTACAAATACAATAAAAATCAAAGTACTAAAAGATTAACTGATTAATAAAAGCTAGACAGTTTATTGTAAAAGTTAAGAAGAGAGAAACATTTTTTTTATTAATTAAGTAAAAATTAAACCTACTCTACGCAGTAAGAAAATGCTCAATAAGTTTGCTTTTGAACGCTACTAAATTCCGACAGTCTCTGATGTCACTGGGTAGGGTATTCCACAAGCGCGAGAGCGAGATTGTGTATCATGATGAATACGATGATGTCTTATGTGTTGGTATGGCTAGTATGCGGCTATTTTGGGAAAACACTGAAATTTTACTTTAAGCAAGTAACAAGATAGGGTTTGAAGTAAAACCCGTAAAGGCAAAGTATATGATTATGTCTCGTGACCAGAACATAGTACGAAATGGAAATATAAAAATTGGAAATTTATCATTTTTATCATTTATCTTGGAGCAACATAAACAAATACAAATGACACTCGACAGGAAATTAAATGCAGAATAAAAATGGGAAATTCCTATTATTATTCGATTGAGAAGCTTTTGTCAACCAGTCTGCTTTCAAAAACCTGAAAGTTAGAATTTATAAAACAGTTATATTACCGGTTGTTCTGTATAGTTGTGAAATTTGGACTCTCACTTTGAGAGAGGAACAGAGGTTAAGAGTGTTTGAGAATAAGGTGCTTAGGAAAATATTTAGGGCTAAGAGAGATGAAGTTACAGGAGAATGATCCACATCTGTGGAGTAACGGTTAGCGCGTCTGGCCGAGAAACCAGGTGGCCCGGGTTCGATTCCAGGTCGGGGCAAGTTACCTGGTTGAGGTTTTTTCCGGAGTTTTCCCTCAACCCAATATGAGCAAATGCTGGATAACTTTCGGTACTTGATCCCGGACTCATTTCACCGGCATTATCACCTTCATCTCATTCAGACGCTAAATAAGCTAAGATGTTGATAAAGCGTCGTAAAATAACCTACTAAAATAAAAAAAAAGTAGAGGAGAATGAAGAAAGTTACACAACGCAGGACTGTACGCATTGCTTTCTTCTCCAAAATAATTAGGAACATTGAATCCAGACGTTTGAGATGGTCAGTGAATGTAGCACGTATGGATGAACCCAGAATTTCGTATAGAGTGGTAGTTGGATGACCTGAGGGGAAAAATACCTTTGGGGAGACTGAGACGCAGATGGGAGGATATTATTAAAATGAATTTGAGAGAGGCGGGATATGATGGTAGAGACTGGATTAATCTTGCACTGGATAGGGACCGGCGATGGCGGGATTATGTGAAGGCGGCAATGAACCTTCGGGTTCTCTAAAAGCCATTTGTAAGTATCAGAGATTTAGTTCATTGGACGTATAAATGGATGTAGAATTAAGTCATACTCATATTTGATCCAGTGGCCCTAGAAATGGACCCCAGGAATGAATAACACACATACTGTTATTTAAGAAATATCATTTTTTAATGTGTTTCTGGTAATACATTTATATGCATATTGCATTTTAATATATTTTTTTCACAGTTATTTCTACCTTATCATGGCGTGACGAAAAGTCATCAGTTTTCTCGGAAAACCTGAAGTTTCCGTTTGTATAACACGGATCTGTATGCGAGTGGTCCACTCTGGGAATTTCATTTTTTCACGCCAAGTAAATTTGAGGTTAATATCATAGAGCAATGCAACTACAGCCTTCTTTGTTATCCAAAAAGTAAAAGATCCTGATAAATTAATGACGAAAGCACGCAATAGCTGGGATTCTAGCGTGAGTCCGAATCCATGCTGTGTGCCCAGGGCGTGGACTTTTATGTTTTCGTGTTAGTCCATTATCTCATATTTTCATTGAATTCTTTACTACCTTGGGAACTTCGTTTTTTATTTCCTTCACTCCAAACTGTATCAAAAGTGACTTTTCATTAATTTCTTTTAACCCTTAAATATATTCACTGCGATAACATTAGACAATGTGGATAAAAGTAAGATATATATATATATATATATATATATAAACTTATGTTTACTGCATCATAGTTAGTGACAGGATGTTAAGACACTGAATCATAATCATATACTGGATGTTTAGACATTATTGAATCATCATATACCGGGTGGTTAGACAATGAATCGTAATTATATACCCCATGTTTAGACACTGATTTGGGCCATTGATATTTTACATATCTCGATACCCTCGATACATGGGAATATCTAGAGCAATTGATACATTAAGGAAAAGGATTCTATATTTTTAAGTTTTTTTTAGCTCTCTTCTATCTATCTATCTATCTATCTATCTATCTATCTATCTATCTATCTATCTATCTATCTATCTATCTATCTATCTATCTATCTATCTATCTATCTGTCTGTCTGTCTGTCTGTCTGTCTGTCTGTCTGTCTGTCTGTCTGTCTGTCTGTCTGTCTGTCTGTCTGTCTGTCTGTCTGTCTGTCTGTCTGTCTGTCTGTCTACCTACCTACCTACCTATCTATCTGTCTGTCTGTCTGTCTGTCTGTCCATCGGTTCGTCCGTCCGTCCGTCTGTCCGCGGTCTGTTTTTCCGTCTATCTCTCTGCCTGTCTGTCCGTCGATTCGTCCATCTCTCTGTCTGTCCTTCCGTCGTTTCGTCGGTATGTCCGTCTTTCTGTCCGTCTATCTGTCTGCCTGTTGACCTTCCCACCTGCTCGTCAATCCGTCTATCTGACTTTCTGTCTGTCACTTTCTGCCTGGTTGTCTATGTATCTATCTAAATTTAATCTTATCTTATGTTATCTTCTCTTGTCTTATCTTACGGTATCTTATCTTATCTCATCATATCTATCAGTCCATCTCTCCAACTATTACGTGCATATTTTTATGAGTTGCATTAGAATTGTCATTGTATTATATTAATTATGTATTATATTGTCTTGTATTTGTAGTATTGTATTGCTTTGAATTGTATTGTATTGTATTAATTATGTTATATTCATAGCATTGTAGTATTTTTTTATCATTATGGATAAGTGGAAGAGAAGGCCGAATGGCCTTAATTCTGCCAGTTAAAATAAACCATTATTATTATTATTATTATTATTATTATTATTATTATTATTATTATTATTATTATTATTAGTATTATTATTATGCTTATGGAAATGACCTGTAGTTTTTTTTTTGTTATCTAAAAGGAAAATAAAGTTGTGAGATTACAGGCCAAGTGGCGAGAGTTAGCTTGGCGTTAGATTTCCATCTCAGACAACATGAGACGTAACATTCCCAAAAGGCACACATCGGTACACAGGCGAAATTCTAACTGATGCAACGTTAAAATTGCATATATCGAGATAGGCTACAGTATAAAGTATGCGCCATTCCTGTGTTGGCCAGTGCAGCACTGACAGCAGGGGAGCATACAACGGTCTGTCTGTCTGTCTGTCTTTATGTCCATCTGTCCATCCACATTTTATGAAAAATAGCACGGATTAGACAAACGGAAGAGCTTATCCGTTTTTAGATTCTAAAAATGAATGCCGATTAATGTAATGTTTGAAACGTAACAGCGCTAATGTTTCTCTGATCCTAAACAAATAGCCATTGTTCGCGCCATTCCTCTTAAAGGTATCGACTATCGCCCAAGTTCTTTCTTCTCAACAAAGAATAAACTTTTTAAAAATAAAATTAACAAATTTTAGTCAGTATTGAAACAGTGTGAAAGCAGTGTAGTCAGTCGTTAATCTTGTTTAGGATTTAGTGCTAATTGTTTTCTCTTTTTAGATTTTAATTGAAATATGTGAAAAATAATTTATGAAATTGAATAATAACTTCATCTGCTCTATACTTCGTTCCATAATGTCTGACAGGAGAAGTAAACTTGCCGGCAGAGAAGGGGAGAAGTATAATTGCTATTCAACCAATGGCAGAGGTCTTATTTGACGCTTGTCTTGAAGGTGGGCGGGAGTAGAACTTCAAGTCAAGCGTGGAATGAGACCTCTGCTATTAGTTGAATACCAATTATACTTCTCTCCTTCTCTGCAGACAATATTTACGTCTCCTGTCAGACATTACAGAACGAAATATAGTTAGTGTTTAGTTCATAACGCGATATAACACCTTCAAATGCCAATAACCTTCACCTGTAAAAGATAGACAGCACAAACCTATACGTAATTTAAAGAGTAAATAGGCAGCTTTCTGTGTAATTTATTTATTCCATAATTAATATTTTATACATTATTACATAATTACTTGCAAACATGCAATAATTTTCGCTCACTCCACATCAACAATCGCTTTCCACGTCCAAATTACAAGACTTGAATGGATACAAATTGCGAATGAAAAAATTAAACACGAGCTTTCAAATCTGTACACGATTCAGTTTAACTGGATTTTATGGTTTAATTTAACAATTTGTTAATAAAGCTTTGTTATGTTGAAGTCTGTTACGTAGTCCGCTGTGACGTCATCTATAGATAAAATGTCAGCACGAGGCAAGCGTGCCGAGTACATGCTTGAACATACTGAAATATTTAAGAAGCTACCTATGTAAAATTTCAACTTCCTAAACTAATGAAACTAGAGATTTGAAAATTTGTACAGTTACCATGCTTTATAGAAATAGTCTCCATACAAAGTTTCATCTAATTTGGTTAAGAAAATATAGATTAATAATATATTATAAATTAAAATTATATTTTGAAAAAGTGATACTCTTCCTACAAATTTCAAATCTCTTTCTGAAATTTTGTCAACACATTTGTTAGACTTTCAGAAACAAAACTTGCTATCAAAGGTTTCCATTCCATTTACTAAAAAAATTAACAAACATATTTATTGTAGTCGAGTATCAAATTGTCAAATAATAGAAGTATATATATGATGAATATGTATATATAAGTAAAATATGAGATCTAAAGGAGAATCTAAATAATATATTCTATTAAGCAAACATTAAAAAATATCCACGCAAAAAATCATGCATTTTCTACAAAATTTGTAGGAAGAGTAGCATTTTTAGTAAATGTACAAAAACATAAGACGACAAAAATTAATTAAAAAGTGTGGAACTGCATAAATAAAAATAAAAACACGCAGTTTATTCTGATTCTAAGAGGTGATTGGACAGTTCTATGGGTAAGAAAATTGGCAAAAGGCTATTCTAGACCTTAGGAGACTTTTACATTATAAAAGTATAAAATCGACAATTTTTTACCAAAATTTAAAACTTTTCACCTCAGTTTGTCCTTAATAAAATTAAAAACGTACGTACAGGGTTAACTGTAAATAATGTCATTAATTTCAAGTAGTTATTATTTGAGATATTTCAAACCAAATAGTGTAAAGCAATTTTTCTCGTTTTTGCTTGCTTTTCGAGACAAAAATTGTTTTATATTATAGAATAATTCATAGCGTGTTTTGGCAAAGCCATTGATTTAATTCCCAATATGATCAGTCAATTTAAGAGAACAGTGTATTACGATAATAAATGCCTGAAAGAATTTTAGTTTTGTCCTTTAAATGTACGGTACAGAAATTTGGTTCGAACAAATATAACTTTTTTTTTTAAATCAATTTTAAAATGTTACATTTGGGGATCAAATTTATGCACATTTAAAGACAAAACTAAAATTCTTTCATTCGTTTATTATCATAACACACCGCTCTCTTAAATTAACTGAGCATATTGGGAATTAAATCAATGGATTTCCCAAAACACGCTATGAAATGTTTAATAAAAACAATTTTTATCTCGGAAAGGAAACAAAAACGAGCAAAATGGTATTAAAATTTTTGTTTGAAATATCTCAAAGAATAACCCCCTTAAATTAATAACATTAATTACAGTTTGTTCTGTATAGAAATATTTGTATAAATTTATTCATCTGCAACTCGCAATTTAGTAGCGAGCATTAATATTCCTGTAAAGCTTTGTACTAGCGTTTAACTTTTAATATTGTTAACATATCATTATTCTTTTGATGATTTTAACTCGTTGAATCTAAAAGCTGTCTTAACCAATTACGTGTCATTTGCTTTTAGTTTCCAACTTTTCTTTAATTTTGGTAATCAAAATTATTTTAACTGCCTCACGCAAAATTATATATTAAGAGATCCCTGATCAAAGTAAATGGTAATACATAAGTAAATCTCTGTAGACTATAGGCCGGTATTGCTCGGACGCAGTCATACGCGTATGTACTGAACGGGGAAGAAGTGTGTGCACGTACAATGAAAATGCATAACTGGCTGTGTTGACAAATACAAAAAAAGAAAAAAAGATCTCTTCTCCTTGCCTTATTTGATGGGTGTCCAGTTTTTTTATTGTAAAGAAAAGGAACCAGTTTTAACAAGCAAGAATTTTTATTTCTCTTTGTACGCACCGACCGGTATGAGATGTCCATTGTGCGTGTGCGTATGAAAATAACGCGGCTGCGTACAGTACTGAGAAATGCGTCTGCAGCATCAACTAGTATGATGCAGTCACAGGCAAAGACGATCGACTACTCTTATATTTTTATTTACTGGTTTATTGCTATGGTTATCTAGCGTCTGAATGAAATGAAGATGAAAATTACATCGAAATGTGTAGGGTCCAGCACCGAAAGTTACTCAGCATTTGCTCTTAATGTGTTTAATAATAATAATAATAATAATAATAATAATAATAATAATAATAATTTATTTATTTATTTAATCTGGCAGAGCTAAGGCCAGTAGGCCTTCTCTTCCGCCCAGCCAGACTCTAATTCTAATTGAATACAATTGCTTACATAGTGATTACATTAATATATAGACTATAAAACAACATGAAAGTAAATAATGAAAGTTGTATAAGTAATGTTAGTGTGACAATAATAAACATTGGTAACAAATAGTTATAATAATAATAATAATAATAATAATAATAATAATAATCATTTATTTATTTAATCTGGCAGAGTTAAGGCCAGTAGGCCTTCTCTTCCGCCCAGCCAGACTCTAATTCTAATTGAATACAATTGTTACATAGTTATTACATTAATATATAGACTATAAAACAACATGAAAGTAAATAATGAAAGTTGGATAAGTAATGTTAGTGTGACAATAATAAACATTGGTAAGAAATAGTTATAATAATAATAATAACAATAATAATAATAATAATAATAATGATGATGAGATAATTTAGATATTTATCTGTGATATATATAACCATAACATTGTATGAAATGGAAATATAAAAATTGGAGATTTATCTTGTGAAGAGGTGGAGAAGTTCAAATATCTGGGAGCAACAGTAACAAATATAAATGATACTCGGGAGGAAATTAAACACAGAATAAATCTGGGAAATGCCTGTTATTATTCGGTTGAGAAACTTTTATCATCCAGTCTGCTGTCGAAAAATCTGAAAGTTAGAATTTATAAAACAGTTATATTACCGGTTGTTCTGTATGGTTGTGAAACTTGGACTCTCACTTTGAGAGAGGAACATAGGTTAAGGGTGTTTGAGAATAAGGTGCTTAGGAAAATATGTGGGGCTAAGAGGGATGAAGTTACAGGAGAATGGAGAAAGTTACACAACACAGAACTGCACGCATTGTATTCTTCACCTGACATAATTAGGAACATTAAATCCATACGTTTGAGATGGGCAGGGCATGTAGCACGTATGGGCGAATCCAGAAATGCATATAGAGTGTTAGTTGGGAGGCCGGAGGGAAAAAGACCTTTAGGGAGGCCGAGACGTAGATGGGAAGATAATATTAAAATGGATTTGAGGGAGGTGGGATATGATGATAGAGAATGGATTAATTTTGCTCAGGATAGGGACCAATGGCGGGCTTATGTGAGGGCGGCAATAAACCTCCGGGTTCCTTAAAAGCCAATAAGTAAGTAAGTATACATATAACCATTAGAATTGTTAGAAAAATATTTCGTTAACCTATTCTTAAATTGATTTAGGGAAAACTCCTGATAAAACATCAACCAGGTAATTTCTTCCAACCTTGATTTGAACCCGGGTCCTCTCATTTCATGGTTAACCATTACTCCACAGTAATGGACAGTCGAATATTAGTACACTCATTTTATTTCGGATTGTTTTCTTTTTCTGTCCGCTTTCACTCTTAGACACCGTTTGAAAATTATGTCGATGCCAGTTTTATAGTGTCCACCGCTGTGGAGTAACGGTTAGCATATCTGACCGTGAAACAAGTTGGCTTGGATTCAAATCTTGATTGGGACAAGTCACCTGGTTGAGCCTTTTCCGGGATTCTCTCTCAATCCATTAAGAGCAAATGCTGGGTAACTTTCGGACATGGACTCTGGACTCATTTCGTTGACACTAACATCTTCATTTCACTCAGACGTTAGAATAACCATAGCAGATGATAAAACGTAAAATAAACAAATTTGAAAACTTTATAGTATGGATGGAATTCAGATAAAAACAAGACGCAAACAAATTAATTTAAATCCCTTAGAAATATGCCGGTTTATAAAATAACTGGTTTATAAAATAACTGGTTTATAAAATAACTGATAAGTAATGAACTCGAAAAAACTATATAAATGAGAAAATAAACGATTACGTATAAGTCATGTAACCTGGACGAATAATTCTAGACTAACAAATTAATTTGACTATTTCGTTTATATGACGTCATTCCATTTTCGACCAATGAAGTGCAGGCCTAATGAAATTTTCAATTCCAACCAATCACAGTCATACATCGCGATAATTTTTGCAACTCGATTTATCACAATCAATTTATCGCATGGTCGTTCTTTTGTTTAGTCAGTGTCGCCAAATGTTTCTCCATAATCGATGAGCATGAATCCTTTAATGTAACGATGAACTACTAAAGAAAATGCGAAATTCTACTTCCACATCTACACCTTCATCTTCTACTTCCATGTCTATTGTCTCTAAGGAAAAAGACACTTCTTCATTCGGATTTGATAAGTGCGTTTTCAGCAATATTGTTTATTTAATTAAAGTATTAATCGGGTTATTTATAATTATACTATAAAATGTTCAAATTAAATTATAATTTCAGCAAGTAATGATAATGTATTTATGTTATCATAACAAGAGAAAAGCGGAGCACATGTAATTAAAATTTTTAAACCTGTATTTTGCTTTTCTCAACTGGCATCACTGAATAACATCTGTAGTAACTGATATTCATCTATTTCAACTTCACAATTTCTGAATAGGTAAATATACAATTATTAACATTATGTGAGCGAATTTTAGAGATATATTATTTACATTTTTATTTTATTCACGAAATAGTCCTAATAAATATCACTCGAGGTCTGCGCTTTCCCAGATAAATCTCAGGCCTCTTGTGACATTACTATAGACTATTTCGTTTATATGACGTCATTATATTTTCGACCAATGACGTGTAATGAAATTTTGAATCCCAACCTATCACAGTCATATATCGCGATAATTTTTGCAATCCGATTTATCACAATCAATTCTTTTGTTTAGTCCGTGTCGCCAACTGTTTCCCCGTAAATCGATGAACATTAATTCATTAATGTAACGATGAAGTACTAAATAAAATGTGAAATTCTACTTTCACATCTACATCTTCATCTTCTACTTCCATGTCCATTATATCTAAGAAAAATAACACTTCTTTATTAACATTTGATAACTGCGTTTTCAAGAGTTATTCATTTAATTAATGTGTTAGTCAGGTTATTTGTAATTATATTATAAAATGTTTAAATTGAATTATAACTTCAGCAGATAATGAAAATGTATTTCTGTTATAGGCCTAATAACATAAAAGCGCAGTAGCCTACATGTAATAAACATTGTTAAACTGTATTTCGCTTTTCTCAATCGGTATTCCTGAATAACATCCAATTTGTTTATTGTAGTAATCGTTATTCATCTATTTCGACTTCACAATGTCTTAATAGGTTAAGTATTCAAAAATATACAATTATTAACATTTTGTGAGCGAATTTTAGGGATATATTATTTTATTCACGAAATAGTGCTGATAAATATCACTCGAGGTGTGAGATTTAAATACATCCGCTTTCTTCACTCGTGGATTTATCGGGAAATCTCATATCTCTTGTGACATTACTACAGATAAATTTAATCTAACTGGAAAAAGAAATGTAGCAGACAGCTTAAACGCTGAAATTTCGATATGTGGCTACCACAGGCAAAAAAAAAATGTCCTCAATTATGAAGAATGACGATAGAAATGTCGTCTGAATGCCATAGAGGACGGAATGTACTGTACAGTGTACATTAGGAAAAATTTTATGTTTATATTAGAAATAAATTTTAATCCCCTACCATCTGAAAGTTGGTCGTTGACTCATTTGATCTTGAAGACGCTTTGAGGGATGGAAGGACAGGCTCGCTCGAAAGGGTTGCGAGCCCCTGATCAATAGTTAAACTTCGCTTCAGTAGGCAAACTTGTAATATTGGGTTCCAAGGCCTCCGGAGAAGAGAAGCCTGATATGATTTAAATTTACTTTCACGATTCGCAAAAGAGACTGATGAAAAGCAATCTACTACAGTTCTTTTTGTAGTGAATCCAGTCTCTGGCCCCAAACGCAAAGGATTCACAACGCTCTTTGTTGAAATTATGCAGGAGTAGACAACAACTTGCATTGTAGCTTCTGGCCAGAGAAAATCTGCGTCCATTGTCCATGATTAATAATTTTTTATTTACTGTTCAGTTTAACTACAGAAATAATGATATAGAAATAATTAAAAAATAACATAATAAAATGTTAGAGGAAACCGGAGTATTCCAAGAAAACCACACCACAAATCATATGTATAGCACTGTTCTAACAAGATCTGACAGAGAAATGTTCATAATGTTAGATTAAAGAGTATTTAAGAATGAGGTATAGTCTGTACGCGAAGGAAATTGAAACTTCTTAAGTTGTAAATATTTAATAATCATTTTAAATGTTCGTGTAATGAGAAACGATAATTTAGAGTTAGGCCACATTTAGCCTTTTTATACTCAGTATTCTTCAGAATTTAAAAATGAAACAATTTATTTATGATTGCTAAAATAATAAGATGAGAAATGTCGCACACAAATAATCCAAATTGATTATACATCTTGATTACACAACTTTTAACACCTTCCATGCTGTGATGACCTCAGTCATAAATATAATATTCAAGATTGGAATGTCATTGGACTCATGTTTGGTGCGCGAGGAACAATTCCCTAATTTACATTGGAGATCCTCAGAAAATTAAAGGTTCCTGATAAGACTCTACAGACAATTGCATCAACCATTTTAAACTCTTCATTGAAGATCATCAATCACCATCTCTATTCATCTTTATAATATTCAATGTATATTATTTATTTTCAATAAATTTTTATCGTTTTGATAGCTACCAAATCTTGTCGCAGAATATTCTTTTTTAAAATTTCAATATGTATATTTTAACGTTAATTTACATTTTCTTTTTTGTTATTTGAATTGGTTAGGATGCCGATATTTTAAATCCAAGATGGACGGCTATCATTTCTATGATATTCTCTCTCACTTCGGATACAATGCTGACATAATAAACAATATAATAAGAAAGACGAAACATAAGAATACAACACTAACACAAGAACACAAAAAATATATCAAACTAACATACGAAAACAAAAACACACACAAGATTGCAACCTCATTCAAGAAATTAAATTACAACATTTCATACAGAAGAAATAACACTCTACAAAAACATCTCAACAAACAAACAACACAAACAAACAAATACAACCACTCAGGCGTATACAAACTCAAATGTAACACCTGCAAAAACTTCTACATAGGACAGACAGGCAGATAATTTCAAACACGTTACAAAGAACACATCACATCCATAACAAAATTACAAAACACTTCCACATACGCAGAACACACCACAAATGCCAACCACACCTACAGTGACATAAACACAGACATGGAAATTCTACATATTCAGCCGAAAATCCAGAAATTAAACACACTAGAACAATACGAAATATAATAATAATAATAATAATAATAATAATAATAATAATAATAATTCTTTATTTATACTGGTAGAGTTAAGGCCATATGGCCTTCTCTTACACTCTACCAGGTCACAAAATATACAAGCAGTTAAAATTTAACAAAATATTACAGAACAGAATACTAACATATTACAAAAAAAATAATAATAGCATAATAAAATCGACACTAAACAACAAGAAAATAATACCATAATAGAAAAAAGAAAGCAAAATACGTTGGAATATAGCAAAAACAACTCATTTAGTACAAATGGTTAATATGGAAAACGTAAGGAAGAATATAACAAATTAGAATGTAATAAAATAATAATAAAAAAGAAAAAAAATTAAATTAAATTCACAATAAAAGGCTATGATAATAAATTGATCTGCTGATAAAGAGAACAAAAAGAGGAAAGGAAGGAAAGAAATATATAGCCTATTTTTTTACAAAATTATCGCAGAGGAAATGGCTTATAACTGAAAGGAATCTGAATTGAAAAAGTGCAACTTTAATTTATTTTTGAAACTAGACAATGTCCGACAGTCTCTGACATGTTGTGGTAAAGAGTTCCAGAGATGAGCTGCAGAGACGGTGAAAGATGAAGAGTAGAAGAATGTTCTATGTTTAGGAATGGAGAGTGTGATATGTTGTTGTGAGCGAGTATCTGTTTCGTGATATGAGGACAAATGTTGAAAACGAGAAGCTAGGTAACTAGGGTTAGAGTTTTGAAGAATATTGAAGAGTAAAGTGAGAGAGTGAATAGTTCTTCGCTCTTTGAGACGGGCCCAGGACAGCATATTTAGTGAAGGTGTGATACGGTCAGATCTACGGACGTTGCAAATACACACACACACAAAAACACACCCGCATCAAATCCTCAACACACAACTCAATTTCAGAACACACACACTTTTTGACTCCATATTACACTACACAAACACACCCCCACAGGAAATGCAAACAAGAGGCGCGAAGACCAACACCAACCAGTTCTGACGATAGCCGATAACAGGCTGAAACTAGTCAACAAGGTACTGTACCTAATATTTAACACGCGAAAGTAGGCCTAATATAATACATATTCCAGAGTGATTAATTATAAATTGCTTTTCACATATTTGATGGACATTTTTATTTGATTTGAAGTCTTTATATGGTAAACTATGATTTAATAAAATTCTAAATCACCGACACCAATATGAAGAGTCGGATTCCAAACTGGTCTAAGTCCAAATGACAAGTTATAAGAAAAATGGCAAAACTGATAAAACAAATTTGATGCTCTTAGATCTGTTTGAAAGAAACATATGCAGACATTAAGTCAAGACTTAGGAGAGTCGTTAAATAAACTTACACAGTTATACGTAGACTTGAAAAGGATGAATTAAAACGTGAATAAAGCAAGTTGAAATCTTGAGATAAGGACTTAGGACACTTTTTAATCACCTCTTCATTATTGGATCAGACATTGCTCGCATTGATTGTTAGCTTAGTAGGAACATTCACAAAATCGTTGACACTTTGTAACTGAACTGTAAGAAGAGAGGTTAGAAAATGGCCTTTTCCTTGTCCTGCATTCTCGCACCCGTCCAAGTGTACTATTTTTCGCTCTGGGCTCCATTTTCAACAGATGTTTGCACGCTTTCTTTCACACGCGTTCTTATTCATTTTAAAATTCCTTTGCGGAACGAAAAGTTACATTTATTCGGATCAAATTTCTGCATTTTTAAAAGACAAAACTAAAATTATTTCAATAATTTATTATCATAATACCCTGCTGTCTTAAATTCACCGAGGATATTGGGAATTCGATCAATGACTTTCCCGAAACATGCTATTAAATGTTTCATATAAAACAATTTTTATCTCGAAAAGAAAGAGAAACGAGCAAAATATTGTATTAAGCATTTTTGTTTTAAATATTTCAAATAACAAACCCCTGAAATTTATGATAGTACTTAGCATCATCCTTATAGTTGACACATTTAAAACATTTAAATCTACCATGATGATTATCGTAAATTATAGAAAATGAGATTTACTTTTCATTTATTATTGTAATTGTCATTTACCTTCTATCATATTGCAAACGAACACTAGTTAATTTTTAATTGGTTAT
Source organism: Periplaneta americana (assembly GCF_040183065.1). Lineage (NCBI taxonomy): Eukaryota > Metazoa > Arthropoda > Insecta > Blattodea > Blattidae > Periplaneta > Periplaneta americana. Next base: position 34,847,311 of record NC_091130.1, on the reverse strand, counting down.
TTTACGACGCTTTATCACCTACTAAGGTTATCTAGCGTCTGAATGAGATGAAAATGATAATGCCAGCGAAATGAGTCTATGGTCCAGCGCTGAAAGTTGTCCAGCATTTGCTCTTAATGGGTTGAGGGAAAACCCCGGAAAAAATCACAGACTTGTCCCAACGAGGATTTGAACCCTGGCCCACTCGTTGCACGGTCAGGCATACTAACCGTTATTCCACAGCGGTAGATAGGACACCAGATCCTTCCACATTCTTTCTATCTACAGTATCCCAATATCGTAACTGATTCTGTATAAAAGAAGCAAGTAAACAAAATAGTATTGACGAAGCCAGGGGACGGTCCTCTTGTTTACATCAATTATTGACTAAGCTATAGCTTCAGTTTAGCGTCTTATCGATCACAGCACGTTTTAGAAATTATTGACGTATTCCTGCAAATTATCTTGGTTTTAGTAATTTTATTTACCTCCCAGATTTGAACACGCCAAAGAAAATTGATGATGCACCATATAATGGATTGCTTCCTGAGGAAATAAAAAAAATTAATGTTGCCCAATTCATCAAACCGTGTCGGCGGCATAATAAAGGGATGGACAACATTTACTTGGGTGTTCCAATGTTGAAACTCAGAGCCCATGAGCGTACAGTCAGTAATGATTTGTTGCCGTGTTATCTGCAAGAATAATTTAATCTTTTGATGTAATCCAGACTATGTTCAGTAAACTTAGAAATTATTAATAAATAAATAATTTTGAAAGTATGCAAGGTTTCGCTTGTACAGAAATTCCTACATTATTACATTTTTTATTATCATCATCATTGTCGTCGTCACCAACATTATCACCATCTTCCTCATCCTGGCAAGCACTGGACCTAGTGATCCTTTGACGTCTCAAGAACAAATGAAAGTCCACACTTCAAGTGACGACCCTATGACGTCGGTGATGCAGTATTTGCTTAGGCCAATGTGGTCCAACTGTTTTTGGTCGGAAGGCAAGATGACACTTTCAAAATTAATTCACGAGCCAAAATTATACAGGGTGTAAGTGAAATAGCCTTGCAGATTTCCAGAGCGTATAGCTCATGTTGTATGTAACAAAAAACTATAATATCATATTGGTGGAAAGTTCGTAGTATTTTCCCAGATGTTTAACAATCTCCTATCCGGTAACTAATGCGAGTAGGGTCGTGATTTTTGTCCATATCGTTAGGAAATCTAATAAAGAATAATTTATCCCTTTGGCGTTTTACAATAGCTTGCACGGTTTTCGTGTAAATGTAATTTTAAAAACTCCTAAATTCAAACCATTGCACGAAGCGAACGCGTGGCAACGTCTTGGCAGCTTACGTACGGAGACTCACCGAGTTCGTTGACCTCTTACACTTGTATACGAGTAGAGTGTTTTAGCGACGATGTTGCCGGGCTGTTGAAACTTCAAATTTAATTTTCTAATTAACTGTGCATTTAATGATAAAACGTCATATAGGTTTTCTATTCATTTATGTGTACCAGGAGTTCGAAGGGTCAGTTTATTAGCGATCCCGGGTCGGATGTGACCCGCGAGTCGCCAGTTGAACCACACTTGACTTCAAACCATCTACGATCTTCCAACCTTTCAACGTGATCTTTCCATCTTGGATCAAAGCTATAATTGGTGACACACCTAATTCTTTTAAGATATGATCTGATCACTTTTCGTAAAGGATTGTATATCCTGTTGTTGAGTCTCAAATGATGACATTCATTCCATTCAAGGGCAGGTCTTTCACTGCAAACCTAACATTCTCCGATCTTTCCTATTTTCTGCCTTCCTCATAGTCTGCGCATACGATCCATATAGACTATATTAATGTCGTCTTATCGTCTGATGTCTTCTTTTTCCCCGAACGAACTCTTGTCCCATTCGCCATTTCTTCCAGTATGCAGTTTCTTCTCAGCCAGTGACCCAACCAACTCCTTTTTCTTTTCCCGATTAGTTTCATCATCATTCTTTCTTCATTCACTCTTTCCAACCCAGCTTCATTTCTGTTCTGTTTATCCATTTCACACGCTCCATTCTCCTCCATATCTATATTAAAAATGCTTCTAATCGCTTCTCTTCACTTCGTCGTAATGTCCATGCCAATGCCACACTCCACACAAAGCACTTCACTCGTCTCTTCCTTAGTTCTCTTCCAGATGTACGCAGAATATGACGTTTTTTTCTGTTAAAAGGTTTTTTTGCCATTGCTATCCTCCGTTTGACTTCCTGGCAGAAGATTATTATTATTATTATTATTATTATTATTATTATTATTATTATTATATTTTAATATTGTAATCTATTTTATTCCATTATTATCAAGTCTCTACAATTTTTTATATTTATCTCATGCCTCTTCTTTACTATAAATTTTTACCTCAAATAGATATAACAACTCTGTTGGGTGATAAGGGTGATATACGAGTGTTCCATTCTTGTCGCCATCTTGTGACCCATTCCCCTCTATTTTATATTTTACACTTTTGTTCCATGTTATCATTTCTGCCTGTCACATCACTATTTTTCTTGACACATTCCTTTCAGTAGTCTCAATATTTTTTTTCTGTTAATTTGTGAGTGCTCTTATTTCTGTGGTACAGATCTCAGAATTGATTTATATTTTTTTACTTTTGCATCAGTTCTGACATTCTTTCTTTAGCCACATTAAATTATGTATATATTTGTGTTGCTCCAGATTCGTGATTAATAATATCAGTTCGTACTGAACCCCAACATACTTCCTTACATTACACTTTGGAGCCTTTGAATTCTTGGCTTGTTGTTAAGAGCTTAAGTTTATTTAAATAAATCTCCCTACAGCACTTTTAATAGTTAAGGGGAATTGAGGTAAAATTTTGTTACTATTTGTTGAAAAAAATCTTAAAAGACGCTACAACCCATACTCTTTCGAGAAATGCAATAGTTTATCTTGAAGTCATTTTTAAGCCCTTTATGACTGTACTTAAATGTTTGAGGTTCAGCATTAAAATGACAAGTACAGCCCCCTTTCTCGCTGCTCTCACATACTACTTTTGCAGTTTATTTGCATGTTTACATGTACTAGAAGCTCCTGCGTTATTAGGATTTAATGAAATATTACTCAACGTAAGAAGATTTTAAATTAATTCGGTTTTTATTTCAAATTTGATATGTATTTTTTAATTTTTAAAATGGCACCAAATTATTTTTTCAGCTAACCAATCTGTCTAATGAAACTGAACTGTATAAAACCCTAAAATGCAATAAAATAAAGTAACTAAACTAACTATAACTAAAACATTTAAACTATCTTAGTAAGATACCTGATGAAAGTAACTAAATAATTTTACGTGAACTCACCATAACTGAAACACCTAAACTAACTAAATAAGTTAGACTAACTAATTAAAGAATACAATAATTAACTAAATTGACTACAACTGAAACACCTAACTAAATAAGCTATCTAAGTAAAGTAACTAAACTATTTAACTAAAATAACTAAGTAAAGTAATAAACTATTTAACTATACTGACTATAACTAAAACATGTAAACATTCTAAACTAACTACATGTGCTGAGTAAAGTGATTAAACTATTTAATTAAACTGACTATAACTGAAAGATATAAACTAACGTAATAACTAATTCAAGTTAAGTGACTAAACTATTTAACTAAACTGGTTATAACGAAACTATATAAAATAACTAAATATGTTAAGTAAAGTGGATAAACTTTTTAATTAAACTGACTATAACTAAAACATCTAAACTAACTAAATACGCTACGTAAAGTGACAAAACTGTTTAACCGAAGTGACAACTCGAACATTTAACTAAATAAGCAATATAAATTAAATGACTAAACTTTTTAACTAAGCTGACTACATATAACTGAAAGATATACACTAATTTAATAAGCTACTTAGTTAAGTGACTAAACTATTAAACTAAACTAACTATAACTAAAACATCTAAACTAAATAAATGTGCTAAGTAAAGTGACTAAACTATTTAAGTAAACTGACTATAACTAAAACATCTGAATTAACTAAATATGCTAAGTAAAGTGACTAAACTATTAAACTAAACTGACTATAACTAAAACATCTAAACTAACTAAATATGCTAAGTGGAAAACTGTTTAACTGAAGTGACTACAACTCGAAAATCTAAACTAAATAAGCAATGTACATAAGTGACTAAACTTTTTAACTAAACTGACTATAATTAAAGCTCTAAACTAACTAAATAAGCTAAGTAAAGTAAATAAATCATTCAATTAACCTCATTTTAACTAAACATGTATACTAAATAATTAGCTAAGTAAGTCGTCTAAACTAATTAACTAAGCTGAATATAACTAAGACATCTAAACTAAGTAAATAAGCTATATAAATAAACTAACTAAGCTATTTAACTAAATTATCTACATGTACACTAAATAATTAGGTGCCTAATTAAAATAAATGAACTGATTAACTAAACTTACTGTAACTAAAATATAAAGAGTAACTAAGTAAGCAATCTAAGTCAAGTGATTAAACTTTTTAACTAAACGGAGTATAACTAAAACATAATGTAAGATAACTAAATATGCTACTAAGTAAAGTAACTAAACTGCTTAAGTTAATCGTTTAAAGTAATAAACCAAGTTCAATAACTCAAGTATGAAATTAAGTAAAGTAACTAAAGATACTGTTGTATGAAATTTACACCAAAATCTACGATTGGTAAAGAACGTCTCTGATCAACTAGAGACATTACTTAGGGACAAAATGATGACACGGTGATAGTGGATACAAGATTGAAAGAACATTAAAGAGAAACCGTAACATTTTTGTATTTTTTAAACAGGTACTAATTCGACAATTTCGTTATTTCCCGCAGATCTAAACGTACTCTTTTGTGAGATGATATCAATCTACTGAGGTGCGATTGTATCTAGTTAGGTGACAGAATAAACCACAACTTCATGGCTACACCACTGGAAATTCGAATTATTTTGAAGAAGAAAAAAAATAGTTGCATTTCTTTTGCGCGAAACCGTATGTGTCCACATTTTTAAATCTTGGTTCCAACCCTTTATTTAATAATTTCTCTCTCTCTCTTTTTCTCCTGCCCCATGCTGCACGGTGTACATATACTGTACATTTAAACAATGCAACCCTTGGGTGCGTATGTGTAAATATGCAAAGAAGATTGGACCCTGAGAGGTGAGCGCGACCGATGGGGAGGAGGGAGAGGGTCACTGGTCGAGATCCCCCCCCCCCAAACCTCAGACAGTTGCTACGCAATCTGTGCGGGCAATAAGTGGCATATGGAGCGAGTGCTCTGAATTAAAATCAAACACTGCAAAGACAGTCACTGACTGACCTTCAAATTTAACGTCGCTAAACTGTCCCTGCAGCAAGTTTTCCAACTGTAGGTCCCTGCATTCCTTACGAAGACGGACTAGCAATCAACTTGCGATATAAATGTGATTTACAAAGCTGTCATACAACGGGTTTTCTCCACCGGTTTACCACATTATTACAGTGGCTCAAAAATATTCACCTACATACTATCTTCAAGTGTAGTAATACAAAACTAACAGAAAATGAAACAGTATCGTGACACTTGTATACAAATTTATTGTTTATCACGTAAGTCAAATAAATACAAAAAATATATAACTTTATCTCTTTTCAAACTAATAATAATATATGAAAACAAAACAAAATGTGTGTCATTTCACCTCAAATAAATATTCAACTACAAAAATAAAATTAATTCATTGTCCTTTGTCAATCCTTAATATCGGGTGGGCCCTCCTTTCCTCTTGATAATTTCTTCTTGTGATTGATTTGACAAGCTGTTCTATTTTCTCTCTAGTGATTTTCCCCCATTATTTAAACAATGCTTCCTTTAGGTCGTCTTTGCTTGAGATGTGATTTCTTATTCCTTCTTCTAAATCATGCCACAGATTTTCTATCGGATTGATATCCGACGATTGTGATGGAGTTACCATCCAACAGGAGGTGTTGTACAACAACCACAATCTTCAAGAAAGAGGGATTCTAAAATTGGTATTGTAACTACGGAATATACATTAATGTATGCTCATTGCTGATTTATTTTCGGATATATTATCAGATCTGCCTATTTACTTTGTAAACACACTACATTGCAATAAGAAACGAGCCAAGAGTTCACATTAGAAAATATCGCCGTTGTTCCTGCAATAAATCCTATGTGCAAAATATAATTATTTTTCAGTAGGAAGAAAAAACACATTTATTTATCCTATGGTACACACATGTGGAGTAACGGTTAGCGCGTCTGGCCTCGAAACCAGGTGGCCCGGTTTCGATTCCCGGTCGGGGCAAGTAACCTGGTTGAGGTTTTTTCCGTGGTTTTCCCTCAACCCAATATGAGCAAATGCTGAGTAACTTTCGGTGCTGGACCCCGGACTCATGTCACCGGCATTATCACCTTCATCTCATTCACACGCTAAATAACCTAAAGCGTCGTAAAATAATCTACTAAAAAAATTCATCCTATTGCAGCCGTACATAGGAGACTGTAAATTCTTACATTTTCAAAATAAAGAAATATAATTACATATAGATTTTATTACTTGCTGTATCACTATTTAAGTTATTTAATAGAGAAAAAATCTGAAAATCGATAAATATGTCACATAGGAGTTATTGCAGGAACAACGACGATATGCTGTTGTTACTGTCTTAATATTACAGTCCTTATTTCTTCAAAGATATTAGTTACAAGATTCGTGTTTAGAATTACTTCCCTGTTTTCATGAATACTACCTCCTCTCTAAATAATATACCATTTTTCTTAAGTCACAGTAGAAGATATGCTGTTGTTGTAGTATCAATATTAGAGTTCTTGTTCTTTTTTAGTGGGTTATTATTATACGATGCTTTAACAACTGCTGAGGTTATCTACCATCCGAATGATATGAAGATGATAATTCCGGCGGAAATTGTTCAGGGTCCAGCGGCAAAATTTACCCAACATTTGTTTTAATGGGTTGAGGGAAAACCCCGGAAAAAACCTCAACCAGGTAACTTGTCCCAACCACGACCTGTTTCTTCAAAGATATTAGTTTCAATACCTGTGTTTAGACTTACTTCCTTGTTTTGATGAATACTACAATAGAAGATATGCTGTTGTTATAGTACCAATTTTATAGTCCTTGTTTCTTCAAAGTTATTAGTTTCAAGACTTATGTCCTTGTTTTTATGAATACTACTTCCTCTCAAAATATTTGATCCTTTTTTCATAACACCTTCTATAAAAAAAAGTGAGAGGGGATACATAGAATCCCTGTAATTGCATGAAACATTTGCTGTCGGTTGGATGTAATTATGATACTTACTTACTTACTGGCTTTTAAGGAACCCGGAGGTTCATTGCCGCCCTCACATAAACCCGCCATTGGTCCCTATCCTAAGCAAGATTAATCCATTCTCTATCATCATGTCCCATCCCCCTCAAATCCATTTTAATATTATTTTCCCATCTACGTCTCGGCCTCCCTAAACGTCTTTTTCCCTCCGGCCTCCCAACTAACATTCTATATGCATTTCTGGATTCGCCCATACGTGCTACATGTCCTACCCATCTCAAACGTCTGGATTTAATGTTCCTAATTACGTCAGGTGAAGAATACAATGCGTACAGTTCTGTGTTGTGTAACTTTCTCCATTCTCCTGTAACTTCATCCCTCTTAGCACCAAATATTTTCCTAAGCACCTTATTCTCAAACACCCTTAACCTATGTTCCTCTCTCAAAGTGAGAGTCCAAGTTTCACAACCATAAAGAACAACCGGTAATATAACTGTTTTATAAATTCTAACTTTCACATTTTTTGACAGCAGACTGGATGATAAAAGCTTCTCAACCGAATAATAACAGGCATTTCCCACATTTATTTTGTGTTTAATTTCCTCCCGAGTATCATTTATATTTGTTACTGTTGCTCCCAGATATTTGGACTTCTCCACCTCTTCAAAAAATAAGTTTCCAATTCTTATATTTTCATTTCGTACAATATTCTGGTCACGAGACATAATCATATACTTTGTCTTTTCGGGATTTATTTTCAAACCTATCGCTTTACTTGCTTCCAGTAAAATTCCCGTATTTTCCCTAATCGTTTGTGGATTTTCTCCTGTAATTATGATATTTAGAATTTAATAACTAGTTCATTTTTATAAGGATTGTGAATGTGACTGGGAATAAAATAAATTTAATGCAATTTATATGTTAATTTATTTCTTTACTGATACTACTGCAAGTACAAGTATTTA